>NC_143396.1:13918849-14075099 GCF_052110815.1 Crocodylus siamensis | reverse complement strand
GCATTTGGGAGATTTGTCTAGATCCAAGTTCAAGAATACAGAGGCAAAAAAACTCATTGAAGAGCTCTGCTTTGCCCCTCTTATCTGTCACCAACTGCCCTTGTTTATCCCGTAGGGATCCTATGCTGCCCTGCACCTTCTTTTTGCTCCCTATATACCTGAAGAAGGACTTCTTGTTGTCCTTAATTTTTGTCACCAGCCTGAGCTCTAATGCTGCTTTGACCTTTCTCCCCGATTCCCTGCAAGTGCGAGCCAAAGAGGTATACTTCTCCTTGGTAGCTACCCTCTGCTTCCACAGCCTGTATGCCCCTTTTTTTGCCCTTTAGGCTTTCCTGGATTTCCCTTTTTAGCCAGGACGGTTTCTTGGCCCCTTTGTCCCCTTTTCTGTGCAGTGGGATTGCCTCCTGCGCCCAAAGGATTGCTTCCTTGAGGTACGACCACCCTTCCTGGACCCCCGTTTTGAAAGCTGCCCAGAAAATTCCAGGTCTAGCTCATCCTTCTGGTGTGTCAGTCTATAGTAGACCTCCACTACCAAGTCCCTTTCCCTTTGACCCGCTTGTATCCCATCTTGATTATAAAAGATGTGTATTGCTCCTTAACATAGAGAGCAATTTCCCCACTCTCCTTTTTTCCCCCACTCTTGGATAACTAGGTCCAACAGCTACAAACTTCGAGAAAGCCAATTCAGACTCGATAAAAGGAAAAACTTCTTTACAGTCTGAGCGTTCAAGGTCTGGAACAGACTTTCCTCAGAGGTGGTGCAAGCACCTACTCTGGACTCATTCAAAAGACATTTGGGTGTTTATCTTGCTGGGATCACCTATCCATGCAGATTTCCTGCCTCAACTTCCCCTGATTCTTGTTTCCCTGTTACACTAAATAACTGAATAGTGTTCTGTAGGCAGCGAGTGACCAAAAGGTGATTGAACTAGCAAAAGGAATCAGAACTCGTGGTAGACATGATCTCTTTTATTAGACCAACTAGATTTTTGCAAAACATGTCTTTAATTACAAGCTTTCGGGCACAAGCACCTTTCTTCAGGCATAGGAGAAAAGACTGCAAAGTTCCGGGTAGCAATGACATAGGAGAATTGAAGGTATGGTAAAATCTGTTTGGAACAGTTCATTTTATATGCAGATAATATATAAGAGACACCTTCCTACATAAGAAATGTCTGCCCAGAAGGGCATTCCATCTTTTTACTCCTCTGTGAAATATGAAACACCATAACCAGAAGAAAATACGACTACATCCCACTTACCACCAAACAACCTTGAGGTAAAACAGACTATTCCAACTTTTCTCTGACCCTAATTTGCAAACTCTCCTATGAAATATGAACTTTCATTTCTACCCAGGAGAACTTATACAAGCTTTTCTCCTATGCCTGATGAAGGGTGCTTGTGCCCAAAAGCTTGCAATTAAAGAAATTGTTTTGCAAACATCTAGTTGGTCTAATAAAAGATATCCCCTCTACCACCAGTTCTGATTCCTCTTACCTCTAGACCAATATGGCTACAACCTGGATACCTGACTGAAATACCAAGTAGTTTTTCAAACAAAACATGTGGCGACTGAAGCGGTTCTTGCAGATGTGCTAACACCAGAGTGTTGCCAAGCAGCTAAAAGGGAAGGTTCCAAAATCCAGTCCCCAGTCTGGATCTGGGTTCTTACAAATGGCTTCTGTTCTTGTCAGAGGCCAAACAAAACCATAGTTCTAAGGAGCACCAGGCCTGGGGGTACCAGCAATGTGGAATCAGATCCAGCTTCGAATTGCTTTCTTCTTCCATTTTGACCAAGGTCAACGGAGTATCCAATTAAGCTTAACTGCAACTCTAAAAGGAATCTAAGAAAAAATAAGTGATTTGTTCACATGAAGCAGCTAGGAAAATATTCCAATGTTTCTACCCAAGGGCTTGCAAGGAAAGGCTTTGGTCTGCGCAAGACCCAGCCTAGTGGGTCTTCTGGGCTCAAGTCCATACAAAATGGAGGTAAGCTTAACTCTTGAGGCCTCTGGCCCTCTCTCATCCTCAGAATCTCTGGTAGGCTAGTGGAGATACAGCTGCATCCTTCAGGGAGTATCAGTCAATCTAGGATGGACTTAAAGGAAGACAGGAAGAATGGTTGTTACAGCTTAGGACTGGACTCAAGTCCCTACTCTACCATGGGCTTCCTGAATTGGATGCGCAAGCAAAGTCTATCCCGTCCCAGAGAAAAGGCAACAAAAGGGCACAGCAGCCCCCTTGGCTCTCTAAAGAGCTAGCGGACCTCCTGCATCTTAAAAGGAAGACCTGCAAAGGATGGAGGACTGGAAGCCTCCACCAAGGAGGAATACTCTGCACTGGTCCAGACCTGCAGAGAGGAAACCAGGAAAGCCAAGGCTACAATGAAACTCCAGCTAGCTACAAATATCAAGGACAATTAAAAAGTCCTTTTTTTAGATACGTGGGGAGCCGGAGGAAAAGCAAGGGCAACATTGGACCATGCTAAACCAGATGGGACAACTGACAACCAATGCCCATGAAAATGCAAACTTGCTAAATGGGTACTTTGCATCAGTTTTTCATGAGTCCCATGGGACGGCCCTGCCCACTGTGGGTCAGGGAGGCCCAGGTGAAAGAGCTTCCTTACCCTCTATTGAAGCTGACCTCATGAAGGAACACCTTTAGAGAATGGATACCTTCAAATCAGCCAGCCCTGACGGTTTACACTCAAGGGTACTCAAGGAGCTGGTGAGCGTCATAGCCCAGCCCCTGGCACAGATCTTTCAGAGCACCTGGCGCTCTGGTGAAGTGCCCGAAGATTGCAAGAAGGCCAACGTCATGCCTATCTTCAAGAAAGGGAAGAAAGTAGATCCAGCAAACTACAGGCCCATCAGCCTGACCTCTATCCTGGGGAAGGTCTTGGAAAAGATTATCAAAGAGGCCATCCTTAACAGAATAGCTGAAGGCAATATCCTGAGGGATAGCCAGCATGGGTTTGCTGTGGGTAGGTCTTTCTTAACCAATCTCATTTCCTTTTATGATCATGTGACCTATCACCTGGACAAGGGGGAAGAGATTCATGTCATACATCTTGACTTTAAAAAAAGTTTTCGATTTGGAATCCCATGGTCACCTCTTGGCAAAACTGGCTAACTGTGGCCTTGACCTCACCACAATCTGATGGCTGGGGAACTGACTCCACAGTAGGACCCAGAAGGTGGTGGTTGGCGATCGCCAATTATCTTGGTGCATGGTCACCTCAGGGCTTTGTCCTAGGACCTTTACTTTTTAGCATCTTCATCAATGATGTAGACATTGGTTTCAGAAGCGGGCTCGCCAAGTTCATTGATGACACCAAACTCTGGGGTAAAGCATCCACACCCAAGGACAGGAGGGTGACCCAGGCAGATCTCGACAGGCTCATGAAATGGGCAGACAAGAATCTGATGGTGTTCAATACCAAAAAATGCAAAGTTCTCCACCTTGAAAGAAAAACCTGCAGCATGCTTATTTGGGGGTCATGATAGACCACAAGATGAACATGAGCCTGCAATGCGATGCTGTGGCTAATAAAGCAACCAGAACACTGGCTTGCATCCATAGATGCTTCCTCAAGCAGATCCCGGGACATCATTCTCCAGTTGTACTCGGGCTTGGTGAGGCCGCAGCTGGAGTACTGCGTCCAGTTTTGGGCTCCACAATTCAAAAAGGATGTGGAAAAGCTTGAGAGAGTCCAGAGAAGAGCCACGTGCATGATCAGAAGTCAGGAAAGTAGACCTTATGATAAGCGGCTGAGAGCAATGGGACTCTTCAGCCGGGAAAAGCACAGGCTCAGGGGTGATCTGATGGCCACCTATAATTTTATCAGGGGTGCTCACCAGGATCTGGGGTGCACCAGAGCACCCCAAGGGATGACAAGGTCAAACGGTCACAAACGCCACTGTGACTGATTCAGGCTGGACATAAGAAAGAACTTCACTGTCTGAGCCCCCAAGGTCTGGAGTGGCCTGCCACCAGAGGTGGTTCAAGCACCCACTTCAAATGCCTTCAATACACATGTGGATGCTTATCTTGCTGGGATCCTATGATCCCTACTGACTTCCTGCCCCCAGGGCAGGGGCTGGACTCGATGATCCTCCAGGGTCCCTTCCAGCCCAAATGTCTATGAGATCTGTATGATCCCCAGCAAGCCATTTAGCTTCAGTTCCCACCTTTCATATGTAGACATTTGAGGACAAATGCATGGTACAATGTGAGGTGTTTAAAAACTGTGAAAATGATGGCTACATGAACCTTATCACTGCCAATGCATTCAAATACAGCTTTTGGAGTTGAAGTGAATCCCAGTGGTATTGGGAGTCAAAAGTTCACACCTGCCAGAGGCAGACCATTGGATCTTTCAGATGCTCCAAATTATTGGCATCTAAATGTTTTTTAAATTTTCAATACCATTTTTTTCAATTTTCCTAGGCATTTTTGGATGAAGAAAACCGAAGCCAATAGCCAAAAGGGAAAATAAATTAATTTGGGGGGAAGAAAGGTTTTTTGAAAACCAAAATATTTATTTTTAAACCAAAAGAAAGAGACTCAAAAAGCAGTTTCTTGGTTTTTCGTCAAATGTGACATAAATGGCATTTTTGACCAGCTTGCTCAATAGGCTAGTAATTTATATGACTTCAGCAAATGACAGGACTTAAGGGATGCTTAATGTCCCATGTACAGTGGAGTTTTGTTTTCATCTTTTTGCTTTAAAGGTTAGTTATTTCTGGCATAAGATAACGTCTGATTCTGGCTTTGATTTTAAAGACATGATAGGGGTCCCAATGTCTAGAACAGACTGCTCTCTCAGTTCCCATCAAATTAAAGTATAAACTCTGGAGCATATTTTCCTTACAGTTTCCACCTATAGCTATAGTGTATGCATGGTCCTGCTCCTCACAGTTATATTTTACCATAGGAATCTCTCATACATGAAACCACCTTAAAAAAAAAAAAAGCCACCCTCAAAAATGGGGGTATTTTTGTGTGTGGATGATGATGCTTTGCTTTCAGACAAATTGATGAATTCTTGCAAAAAAAAAAAAAAAAAAAAAAATTACTGCAAAAGAGACTAAGTGGAAAAACATGAATCCAGGTCTGAATCCAAACTTTACAAACTTTCCAAGCATACGAGCTGGGGCTATGAATGAGGACATTCAGATCTGAACCAGAATTTTCCCTAAGTTTGGGAAAGGGTTTGAATTGACAATTTCTCTGTGGGCTTCTCTCTAAAAAATATCACCCCTATGCTGGACCTTTCATCCAAAAACATCCCAAAGCACTTCTACAAGGAACCACTGCACTCATCATACTATGCATCAACCGCTTGTTTGGAAGATGACAACTGCTTAAGATCACCCAGTGCAGCCCAAAACATCAGAACAGGAATTTCATACTACAGTGCCCAGTGGAAACCTCACACAAATACCCCACGTGCTTTGCGAATACTCCTGGGAGACAAATACTTCTACTTCAGTTATTTATTTGGTTGCCTAGCCTATCCATAGACTGAGCTACAGCACACAGTGCTATGTCAAGTGTCAAATCATTATAACAAACTGCATTTTTAGCCAGAGGTTGTTTGCCTTCATGGATGAGTCAAACACAGCAAGTAAATCACCATGAATCACCAGCGGAAACATCATCCTAATATAATCATCTCGCATTTATGAATAGGGCACTTGTCTAGGTCCCTGGGGAAGAAACAGAAAACAGGGGACAAAGGGAACAGCACATGACTTCTTACAGTGTTTTGGTTTGAAAGATAACTCACGATAAGATATTTTTTTTCCAGATTATAAAATAATGCTTCACAGACCAGCCATTGATTTACCAACCTGTTATACCATATGTAAATTAATAAGAAAATGCTTACATTGACGACATAGCTCAATAACCACTTATAAAGTGCATAAATCTGTGGCAACAGTTACAAATGAGCACAGAGATTTACTGCCAGGTCCACTGACTTACACACCCGACATAAAACTTCGTAGGCAATCAACCACATGTTTCACTTTAGTTTTATATTCGACATATAAATCAGGTAGCGAAAAGGACTTTCTGCCTCCACCCTCCTTCAAACAGATGAAGCAAAAATTTTACAAGCAACATGTAACTCACTGTAGCAGGGAAACAAGATAAGGTATGGAAAATATTATGCTGAGGTTTCATTAGTTGCATGCACACCAATATTGGGTGCCATGGCCAAGTGGAGATGAAAGTGGGTTATTTTGAGAAGGGAACTACTGCATGGGTCACTGTGGAAAAGTCTTTGGGAAAACAAGTCATTTTACAATGCTAAGGGCCCCATTTACTTCAGGTTTTGCAAATTTGTGGTACGAGGGTCCCAGCGTTCTCCCACTGAAGCTATTGGGAATCCTGGCTTTAATGCCTTTGAGATGTAGATGTGCCAAGGAGCTGTAATAGCCATGAACAGAAAAGAGCAAAAGAGGAAAATAAGCAATAATCAGTCCATTCCCTTTTTGGTTATCTCCTGAATGTGCTCAAGTTACCCATCCCTTGGGCCATATTGCTAGTTATTTAGCATATTTATGATGGAAACTAACTAGGAAATGACAAGAATCACTTTCTTTAGCTCAGACTGTAAAACCTAGGTCTGTAGGTCCTGGCTTAAAATCTCCACTGATAACCAAGATGACAGCCCCTTCAGTAATACTGCCCAGCCTTACGGCAGGGACACCTTAACCTTTCTGCTTGCAGAGACAGAGATCAAAAATATTGCCCCACCCCAGTATGCCAAGCTTGAGGCTTCAGGAGTTTTTCCACGGTGTTTCCATAACCCTCTCGGGCAGATAATCATGGCTTTTCCAAACCAAGCCCCTAGTTAAAAATAAAAAGCATTTGGAGAGCTCTACTACAGCCCCTCGGGGAATGTTGTCATAGCTTTCAAGGCTCTCTTGCAAGTCTCTGTAGCTCTCCTCTATCACACCCCATGGGAACCAGACCTAAAGCCCATCAAAGTTGATTGAAAAACTTCTTTGAGTTTTAAGGGCATGTATTTTTTAAAAATGACCTATTTTATTTTTAAAAGCCAGTTTTCTATACAGTTCCAAGTAACACTCAAAGAAGCCAACCATTTGCACAGAGCTTCATTTTCAAAATTGAGTATCTAAAAATAGGTACCCAAATACTTGCTTTTAGACACCCAGATATCCATTCAAAACAATGAAGTGTTGCTTTAGCTCTCTAGATATGTTTCGGGTGCTTGACTTCAGGCAAGCAAATTTGAAAGCTGGGCCCACAGAGATAAGGAGTTGCTGGAAAAGTTATACGCAGGAGTCAGTGCTAATGGAAAGCAGAGTTCAATCATCTAAAGGAAGTTTACGTTTAAATCTATAATGCACCCCGGCAATACTATGAATTAACTTACCATGGCTGAAGGAAGTCGGCTTAGAAGTTTTCACATGTTCTCTTCCAGTGAATATGAGCTTATCCATAACAGAAGTATTGGCCATGCTGGAAGCCTCTTGCAATGAGTCAGACATGCACCGATTTTCCATTTTCTCACAGGAAATCTTTAAACACTCTTGAGGGAGTGGAAAGCCATCTGGAGGCAGACACTGAAAGATACATTATGATCACTCCGTTCAGTGATGCAGACAGAGCTTTGCAGATAGAAGAGAGGGACCCTCTAACGTTAGAACAAGGTTTTGTCTATACCCGTCCAATTTTTTTTTTACTTCTATTTTGCGTGACATACTCTGTCAATGTATAATGGCTCAACTAGTCTAGTTCCCATCAGCAGCATGGGCTACAGCACCGTTCTACTTATTAGTATAAATGGAGTTTTACACCTTCCCAAAACATCTCTGTCCTCAACACAGCAAACTTTAGCTTGGGTGGGGATGTTATTAATGTCCTGTCTACAACAAATAATAGAGCCATGTTGTAACCAGACCAGGAAACAATCATATTGTAACCCAGGTCCACACGTGTACATTGGAGCGCAGCTGAAGCTCTCGTTCCTTCTCATCTCTCCTGCACTGGTTGCTTTCAAATGAAGGTTTTCTAGCATAGTGTCTCCCATTTCAAGGTTCCTAAAAGCCTAATCCCAGGGATCTTCCTTGAAGACTCAGAACCGAAATGCGCCAAGTATGAGAATGAACATGAGCAATAATTATTCCTTGGGGTAGTCATTATAATGTGTTTCTTAGCTTAGGTTTTCAGATGCAGACAGCTTGCTCCCCTGTCATATAACAACTTCTAATAATGAGTATACAAATATTAATCCAAGACAAAAACTTTGGATCCAAAGATTCCTGAATTTTCAGGAAGTTCCAAAGCAGATCTGAGTCTTGCAGCTGGTTCCTGTCTCTATCACGGGCAGAAATAATCTCTCTTATCTGCACAACCACCTGCCTCTCCCTTAAAAAAGGAAAAAAGAAACAAAAAAGGCCAGATATCTTTGGCATTCTTATTTTGACTCAAATTCAAATTCTGTGGCCATTTTGAAAACATTAGCTAAAAGACTCCCTTCATGAGCAGGTCTAGCCCCTATCTCAAGACATCCACTAAAAGATAGATTGATGAGCTTCAAAAAGTTAAGATCCAAGTAACACAAAATTAATAGATTAACCCAAAGATAAAAGGAAGCTCAGAACCACAGCCGGCTGAGAGAAAAACCCTTTTTTTTTTCCTGTTTCATAAGCTTTGTTTTCTTTCTTTTTGTGTGTGTTTTTTTTAAATGATAATTCTTAAAAGAAAAAAAAAAATCATGAAAATAATTATCAAGTTCTTCTGTGTACAGAAACTGAATTGCAATAAATGAAGTTCCAGTAATCATTTGCATTAAAGTCACAAACATTTTGCCAAAGTTACATTTTGAAAAAGTCAATGTTCTGGCAAAAATTCTCATTTTTGAAAGAGCGCCATTTCCCAAGCCAGGCTGGCAGACTGATCAAATCTGTATTGGTTCATTTGGTATCCAGTCCAATTTCTTTTGACAAACTCAGAATGCGGGGCAAATTTTGACCTGTGAATATTCCTTTAAATTAACTAAGGAAACCCAACCTAGAGAAGAGCATCCCTGCTTAGACACGGAGCATTATTTCAAGGGTCATTCTCTGTCTGAAGAAACCAACAGGTTTCAGCAACTGAAAATGAGTGCCTTACTCAGGGAGGGGGTGACCCTACAAGCGACAAGTCTGGTTTCTTCCTTGCTGTAGAAGCCTGGGCTCCAAGGTGTGACAATGTGGGTGACTGATACGCAATACAACCCATAGGCAGAGGGAGGTTAGACTCAATTAACTGTTGGGGTCCTTTCCACCCCTATCACTCTATGGTTTTGTGATAAATTCAACCCAGGGTTTTATTTCAGACAGGGTCTGGTGAGATGACCCGTCTTGGAACTGAATGAGTCCTTAGTGTCACTCTATATCATTGCAGTAGCACCAATCAGACTGCTGGGGCCAATTTTAAACCGAGACACCCAAAAAACAAGCTGGAAGGACAATCACTGAGGGCAATGCTTTGTATACTATCCTTGATTTGCCTACAAAAATATTCAGCTGGGAATGCTTTTGCATTACAATTCTAAAGCTTGTTCCTCCAGGCACTCTTGGAGCATGTACATATCTAAAACCCAAATCCAGAAATGGCTGATCAGTAGGGATCCTGGTTTTCCATTTGCCATGGAAAAACACAGTAAAATGCAGTTGTTCTTATTTTAATGAGAATATTAGCAATTTTCTCCTTTAAAGGAGCCCTGTGCCACCATGGCAAGGCACCTCCTAACCACCCAGCAGCAACTCTGCACTGCCACCCCTTGCTACTCTGCCCTCCAACGCCGGGTGCCACCTGCTGAGCCACGGAGGCCCCCAGGGGAAGGGAAGCAAGGTAGGGAGCCCTGAGCTCACAGCTGCCAGCCGGCATATGCCCCCCCAAGGGCTCTGCTCCAGATGTGCCACCCGTGATGGAGGGGGAGCCAGACTCCATGCTCCACTCAGGCTGCAGCAGCCACTGTCTCCTATGGGTGGTAGCTGGGGCTCAGGCGCTGCTGGGGGGCATGGGGCTGTGGACCGAGTCCCTGACCCCGTAACCCTGGCAGCTGGGGGTCCTTTCCAGCAGGGGGCTGTGGGTGGGGAGTGACGGGCACTGGGAGGGCTGGGGGTCAGGAGTGAAGGGTACCAGCAGAGCTAGGGGGTTGTGGGTCAGGAGTGAGGGGCAATGGTATGGGCAGGGCGCTGCCATATCAGGGCTGTTCAACACCACAAAGCAGTTGGGGGTAGACAGCTGCAGCTGGACCCATGTCTGGATGAGCAAAGGGTGCATAAATATAAAAAACCCAAATCAAATGCCAAAAATGTATAAGTATTTAAAACTTATTTTATTTTAGTGGTTGAGGCACTGGTAAGCTTCCAAATTGCTTTAAAATTGTAAGTATTGTTTTCAAACAATGTGTACAACACACACACACACACACACACACACACACACACACAGTGGCATTTCATTTTCATCACAGAAAAACACAAATAGCAATGGGATTGGGGGGTTTTAAACCAGAGAATTGGCAATTTTTATCAGAAAATTAGAGATTTTTTAAACAGAGAGAAACCAGGTTCCCTGCTTATCAATGTCAGCCTCAAATAAACTCCTCTCAAATGAAATAAAATGGATTTCCTCCTACCCTCTTGCACAAAAAGGCCTCAGTGATGACAACAACATAGACTGAATACTCGGTTTGAAAAAGAAAGTTTAATGATCCAATTTGGAGTTTCTTCTCTTTTCCTCTTGATGGCCATTGTTAGACCCAGGATACCAAATTACATGGATCCCTGGGATGACCCATTATGACCATTCCTATAGGTTAGTCTGAATGCTTTGATCACACTAATCGAATGCTGTACTGCCGTGGAACGGCCCCTGAGTGATGCCATCCAGGTGGCTGATACTTCAGAACTGTAAGTATAATAGCCAGTGTCCAAATTGCAAAATCTCATTCTCTGCTGTCTTTCAACCTTACCAACCACATGCCTACAGCATGCAGTACCACCATATGTTTCACCCACTCAAGAGCCACTGGGCCATTTCATCTTTGATGCAAGACCCTCAAGCCAAACTTCCTACAGCGGGGAATTAGCCGTAAACAATTTAAGGCTGGAATCTTCTTTCAGATCAACACAGCAGATTATGAACACCACTTAGGTGGGCAATTCACTTATGTTTACAAAACTACTACTATAGGGCACGTGTAGACAAAATGAGGGGCATGTGTGCATGACACTTTAAAGAGGGTTAAATGTTTTTGCACTGCTTTAACGGTGTTGGTGTTTGCACAATACACCACCAACACGTGCATCAATTCCAGCTGCTGTAGCACATTTGATGGCAAAATGCACCTTAAATGATTCTGGGGCACAGAAAACTAAAACACCTCCGAGGAGTTTTAGTTTACAGCCCCTACAGCCGTGGAGCGAAGCACTGGGCTCCATGTGGGCCAGGAGCTGTGAAGACAGCCCGTGCAGGCAGCCTGGCAGCAGCCTGGGAAGGCAGGCTCCACTGAAGGGAAGAAAAGCAGCGAGCCTGATCTTTCCCACCCCATCCCCCAGAGCCTGCCTGCCTGACTGTGTGGGGACCCAGTCCTTCCCTCCATGGCTGTGTTACCCCCCGGGAGCACCTAAGCCAGGTGCCTGAGGGTAGATGCTGCTTGGTGGGGGGCCACCACTGCCAGAGGACATGATTAGAGCCCTTAAGACTTAAAGAGGACCAGTAGGGTCATGAGTGGTGACCCTTGGCCCCTTTTTGCTCTGGCCTGCAATAGTAGCCTTAGCCTTCCTCGGTCTCACTGTCTGAGCTCCAGCTCTGACCATCTCAGCTTCAGCTCACATCTGGCCTCATCCTGATTTCACCTTCTGGCCTTTAACCCGCTAGCTAGACCTTTTGTCTCCCTCCTTGTGCCCTTGCCCCTGGGAGGGTCAAAACCTGAAGTGCCTCTCAGGCATTCCTGATTGTCCTTCAACCCACTCTACAGTCATATCCCAGCCTTCAGTTCGAAACAGTCACCAACAAGCTGCATCCTACTCACTATGCTGCAGCCAAAGCCTTACCGGCTCCCTCCCAGCCTCCTGGATACGTCCCAACTTGCAGCATCTGTACCTTTCCAGCCTGGGCCAACAGAGCTCCGCTCCTTGCAGAGTTCAGGGCTATGTATGTCCCTCTGCCTCAGCAACCCAGGTTTATACCCCCTGGTTCTCCTGACCAGCTGCAGGTGTCTCACTCACCTGAATGAGCAGCCTGTTGCTGTTTCTGTAGCTGAGCTACAATTGTTTCTCTCCTGCCTAGCCAGGGCTTTGCCCTGCTGTCCTACTGCTATGCAGCTAGGCCTGGTTGCCTACTCTCCTGCAGCTAGCCTTTACCTGCCTATGACCTTGTCTGCTACACTCTTTAACTAACAGGAGCCTCTCACTCCCTGTTATAGTACAAAAATGCTAGTTTAAATGCCTACATTTTAGGCCCTAAAGTGATCATAGAGATTGAGCCTACCTTGCTCTCCCCTACCTTGGGGGTCTTTAAGAGGAGACCTAGCTCTGCGGCCATCTGACCCCAGAGCTCTTTCCTGCCCAGAGCCGGGGGTCGGACTCAATAATCTTTTGAGGTCCAACCCTAACAACTATGAAACTATTTAGGCATCTATATTGAAAAATGGCTCTATATTTAATATGAACTAACTAGGTAATATATATAGCAACATATATGTCTATGTCTATGACCACTGACATTAGACTATTTAAAAATCAGATGAAAAAGACCCATTCAATTATCAGGACACTCCTCCTGCCGGAGCATAATTCTTGCACACTTTTAAGTGGTTTATTCAGTTCAGTTCTAAATGTTTCAAGCCCTAGGGCTTCCACCATCTCTCTTGGGAGATTGCTTGAGTGGCATAGCTCTCTCCCTGTAAATATGTTTTCCTTTTCAGGCTGCCTAATTTCATTGAGTACATTCTCCCCCACCTATCCTGTCTCCCTTCTTCCTCCTCCATGTTTTTAAGGAATAGCCTTTAAAGTAGAGTTTAGAGGAAGATCCATTCACTGAGCAGAACACCTTTCTTGAGTCAGTTGACAACATCAACATCACATTTGCTTTGCTTTGCTTCTTGTAGGTCTGGGCAGTCTGCTTTGAACTCTGTGTTCAAATGAACCTACAGTCTCAAAGCAAACCTTAGCCTCAGCTGTGGAACTTGGCTTCCAATGAGTTTCACATGACTTCTGCTTGAAACCATAAATCCCATTCTGGCACCTGACTTTTAGCCCCAGATGTACGGATGGTTCCACTAAACTCTGTAAGACTCATCGACAACCTGACTTGAACGTTGGGCTTATAGCAAAACATGTGGTTTCTCCGATGTAGTCACCTGTCCAGAATCACTGCAACTCAACAACTGGTTAACATATGCTTGCCTAGCTACTCATGAGTCAAAGGTAATTTCAGTTATTCACTCGCCACTCCTCCACAGACACATTTCTAACAAATGCCAGATCCTGCTGTTCTTCTTCAGGGGTAACTCATGTCTGAGTCTATGGGAGCTTGTCCAAGAAAGGACTGATTTGAACCTGAGAAAGAGCAAGTAAACTCAGAGGGGAACTCAGAGTGGATTGGAGGAAGAAACAGGTCATCACATTCAAACTACAGGAAATTCAGAACCAGATTCTGGATCTGAACTTCATGATTCAATCCCATGTCTCTTGGAAACAGCTAACAAAGAGGCTATAATAATATGAATATTTTTTAAAAGCATTGCGGACATACACTGCTTACACAATGTATGACATTTTTATCATCCGGCTTGACAGCTATTATTCAACAAAATGGAACCCCGACTATTTGACGTTTTTGTCTGATCTAGTCCAAAAGACCCAAAAAGATGGCTTCACCTTAGCCCTAATTCAACACCACCACGCTGGAAACTGCTAGTGAATTAACATGGATAATGATAACATGGCAAACCAGTGCTTCTCAATTTTTTTAGACTCAAGGCACCCCTTGGAAAATGCCAGATCTTAGCTTTCACTCATTTCTGGACTACCGATAAATGATAGAGTGATCCTCCTGTTGCAGAGATCAGAAAGCCATGACAGTCAGGATGCTTCTGACACTATGGATTCCTATTTGAAACGTCTGGGTTTATCTTGTGAATCATGTATAGGTGTTTGCACACGTAACAACGCTCACATCATGCACTACCCCAAATGACTCCAGTTGAGAATCACTGCCTTAAAGCATAAGCTCTTCTTTACTTTAAAGAGACTGGCTCTTTGAACACTAGATGGTGCTAGAGAATGCTCTTAGCAGTGTTTGCTGGTCCAGCAAAGGATCTCTGTAAACACTGTTAATTTAATAGCTCTTTTTGCAGGATGTGACACTTGCTGGATCGACTAGTATCATCTGGATCCAGCACCTATTCCCTAAGCAGTGTTCAAGTCAGCATTATTAATCATCTCTTTTGTTAATTTGATGAGCACTGCCAATGCTAAAGTGTCCAAAATCATGAATCATATCCCCTCCACAAAACCATGGATTTAAAAAAAAATAATTAAAAAAATTAATAAAATAACCTTTTTTTGTTCTTTTTGTTGCTTGCTGGGAGTTGTCATATCACATTTGTAATCCTACTTCCAGGAACCTTGTAGGCTAGAAACATGCATCACGGGGTGACTGAAGAAGCAGAGGCTTTATGAAAAACACTAAATATTGTGCTGAAATTGTGAGCACTGGAACTATTTAACTGGAAGGGGATTAGGAAACTCTGCAATATATTTTAGAATCAGTATTATATGGGGTCAGTCTTTTGGGTGTTTCTGATTTGTAATAGGCCCTGGAGGTCCAAATCAGGAATCTGAATTTAAACTTTACTTATGCTCTATGGTCTTACACTTACAACTATATTCTAAGCAACTGCGGGAGCCATGGTATTAAATGGTGGGGATGGGCAAGGAGACTGAGACAGAACAAGAGCCAGTGGAAGAGACAAGGTCTGGCTGGGCAAGGAGACTGGGACAGGGGACCAGGGAAGTGGGGAGGGGGAGGCTATGCATCTAGCAAGGGAGATAGGGTACTGAGGGCATAACTGGGACTGTTTGGGCAAAGAGACCGGTGGAAGAGCTCTCGGGATGAGAAGAAGGGCACTGAGATTAGACAAGGAGACTGGGATTGGGTTTGGGAGTCAATAGGGATGGAGACTTTGAATGGGGAAAAGATTGTTGAGCAGAGGGAAGGAGAAAGGGAGATTAGATTAGGATGCAAAATGGAGAAGCATTTGGCATGCATTCATTGAGATACTTTTTCCAAGTGAAAGGGGCTGAATGAAAGAAGACAAAGAGCCAAAAGGTTGGCTGGTGTTCATCAGTGTGCAGTAAATGAAGTCTAGAAGGCAATGCTGATTTTGCTAGCTGGGGGCCTGGTCTCCAAAACCAGGAAAGGGCAAGGCTGGCTGCAGTGTATTTAGTTATGTAACTGCTCTGCTGTATTTTCCGTGGCTCACACCTTTAAAACTCAAAGACAAACCTTGGCAGCTGAGACAGGCAGCCATTTTGTACACAGCTAGGCGCAGACGGTCACAAAGGAGACATACACTCCTTGCTCTCTCCCTGGCATTTTATTTTGGTTCCTTCCTGTGCTACTATCTACAATGTTGATGTGCAGAAAAGATGGGGGAAGACTAGTCTAGACGGGGGAAGACCCAGTTTACGCCTCTGTTCTGCCACACACTTCCTGTGTGACCATGGGCGAGTCCAATGATCTTTCAGAGCCTCATTTCCCTACCTGTAAAATAGGGATGCCAGTACTTCCATGCCTCACAGGGGTGTTGTGAAAAAAAATACATTCAAGAGTGTGGGTCATCCAGGCCATGTCTACAGTGCTTCCCTGCCAAGCCTGGACTACCTCCAAGAAACAAGCCCTTCTCCCTCTACACACATCCAGGACCAACCACTGGGCAGAGTAAATGGTTTAAATGAGTCAGAGCTCACAGAAAAGGACCATGGAGAGCCTGAGAGCAGCCAAATGTGAGATTCAGCATCATTGTTATCCATTGTAAGAGGCAGGCAAAGAGAACAGCAAGGAGTGTGCGAAGATATAGGCTGGGCCAGAGTCGTGGAGAACAGCTGTATAGTGACATCTGTCATCAGGGCTGAGAATGGACTAGCAATGGAGGAATAGATTTGGGTTAGGCCTAGATGGGCACCTGGGAGTGGATATAAGGACCTCTTCTTACTTCTTCTGTCTAACAAGGAGGCTTTAATCTTACTCAGTGCATACCTGGTAGGCAAGATATAGGAGTGCCTAACATCAGCAAAAGACAGTGCCTTGGCTTCATCCTGACACACACCAGCATGTGTTTCAGGCCTGGCTCACAGACCCCACACAGTCACTCACTAAGCTATATGTTGTCTGTGAGGACTGGTGGTGATTTATCACCTCTGGCACGCCGAGCAGTGTAGAGCCTGAAGAATGAAAACAATTGTTATAACAACCCCAGGTCCAGTGAAAGGACACCTGGGGAGAGAGTTGTGAGCAAGAGGATGGGAATCAATGCTGTTCCCAAAGACCAATTAAGAGGCAAGATGGACATCATGATGAAAAACATGTTTGAAAGAATAAAAAATGAGCCTCAGACATTTCTTCCAAATGAAGACCTAAAGTAATCAGTGCTCATGGCTCTTTTAATCTTGGTTTCTTTCATGATACATGATCCCACTGTGCCTCAGCTTGATGATGGCATTTAATCCAGATGGAAACGGTTTGAAGAATTCAGACATGACGTCATGGAATTACGACATCACCACTAGAATGACCAATCAGATAACAGCAAAGTAATGACATTTCCAGGGAGCTGTCATGTATCCCTAGTCAATGTTTGGTGCAATTAAGACTTTAAAGGGATAGGTCAATTCGGATCCATAATTAAGAAGTTTTACAAATGAGGTTCCGTTGACACATTCCCATGCTCTTTCTCTTTGTTCAGGTGAAATTAGCTGTCCACATGAATTTAACTGTATCCCTGAAGCATTCATAGAGGGCCAGAAGGTGAAACCATCAACCCAAAGACTGTGTTCGCTGCCCAGGCTGACTAGGGTGTCTGTAGTCTGCAGTGAGCCCTGCTGGGGAAAAGCAATGTGGAGCTTTGAAATTGTCTTGTTCGCCCTCCCCTGAATTCGTCTAACAATACTACGAGTCAGGAAATTCATGCTTACCGGAGAGCATGCGTGCACGTGTTCCTTTGGTTTATGCTAATAGGGAGTAGCATAAATCGACATACTGACTGACCGTCCTTCAAGAAACGCTCTGGACACATATCTCAAGTACTCTAGTTTGCTGGTCATCATTCTTTAGGACCACAGTCGTAGACATACTTGCTCCTAGATCTCTTTTGTGCTATTTGCAAGAGCCACCTGACTGTCATCGTGTTATGATTTAGTTGCTCCTATGCAATACGAACTGATTCTGGTCCTTATCAAAACATCCAAGGGACAGATCTCTGCACTGATCATCTTTGGAAATCCCCCTGCTTTGATCTCCACAAAAGCCCACGCTGGAGAGGGCCACCCCTACAAAACTAGACAGTCCTCTGTATGGCCTCAGTGCTCTAGTGCCGGCTGCTGTAATGGACACTCGGAGAAAAACATTTGACTCCATTTTTTAGAAGAACCTTGTGCAGAGAAGAGACAGCTCTATTTTAATGGCATTGCAATTTCCTCAGACAAGCCTTCACATTTCTTCCATGCCTTTGGGTTTTACAGAGATTTAGATCAGAAAGAGTTCAAAATGGTTTCTGAAACTTCAATAAGCATGTCAGAGAAACGGGGAACGTGTACAAACCTCAGAAGAAAATAAAGGAGGTTGATCAGGACAAAGGAAAGCAAAAAGAGTCTTACCCACTCCATATGTCTTCCTGTAAATACTGTTTAATTTAGCTGTGCTGGTGACGGAGGTGAAGAAAGACCCCCTATCAAAGGCGACCAACTAAGGGCCTAGAGCAGGGGCGGGCAATTATTTTGGGAAGAGGGCACTGAGTTTTGGCAGGCCATCGAGGGCCACATGACAGGCAGCCCAGGGCAGATACATATTAATTTTCTAAATTTTTTAGGGGCCCCGCAGGCCAGATAGAATGGCCTGGCAGGCCACATACAGCCCCCAGGCCACATTTTGTCCACCCCTGGCCTAGAGACACAACCTATTTTACATCTGGGGAAACTGCCTTTACAGCAATGGAACAAAAGATCCATGATGCATCACCCAACGTTGAAGTGACTGGCTTGAATCTGATGTAGAGTTATCCTGGGCAAAAACAGCACCAGAAATACCCAAGGGTAGGTATTGTGTGTCCACAGTTACATTGGGGTAGTAGCCACTGGTCAACTGAATTATCTATTATGGACTCCTCTTACCACCTAGTAGGGAGGCGCTACAATAATGCCCACTGTATCAGCTACCCCGAGGTAGCCAACTACAAGTACAGTCCGGATCCCAATGTGATTTCCATTAGTGGACAAAACTGATGCAAATCACACCAGTGTTAACGTGTCGTGTGTCTAGGCCCTAAAGATTGCATTGAGGGGAATTGCTCTTAGGGAAGGGATGGCTGAAATCCGAGCGGGGTTGTAGATCTGGGTAATAACTCTGAACTCTACAACTCTACGACCTGAGGGGCCACAGCACTCAGCTAGTCGTATTGTCCTGGCTGAGGCATGTTAAAAGTCTGCTGCACTGTTGAACATCGCTTGCTTCTGCTGCTTTGCTCTAGGTTTACCCCAGTGGTGCTCCCATCGTCACAGCACTCGAAGGTCCCAGGATCTCTGATAGCAAATCTAGCTTCCGAACCCCTGCGTGACACAGGGAGGTACGATAGCCCCCATTGCACATACAGCAAACTGAGGCAAAGGGAGACGAAAGGCACGTCTGACCTTTCAAAGGACAGGGCAGGGTAGCACTGAGAAGCATGCCATTCCCACTCCATCAGGCTGCTCCCCAAAATGGAGCTCACGTAGCTGTCCTGGGGTGGTGCCGCCTGCTTGCACTCATGGGAGAGCTCACTGGCGCTTCCCCACAGCTGCTTTACATCCATCTGGCATGTGGCGTGCAAGAAGCAGGCACCCCACACTTGGCACGGCGCTCCCTAGCCAAGTCCTTTGAGAGTGCAGACATGCCCCCAGGCTCCTGGTCAGGGTCAGACCCAGCACTCTAGCCCCTGGGCAGTTTTTCTCCCCGAGCTGCACCCTGCTAGCAGGTGGGCGAGACGAGCTCGACAGCGGATTAAACAATGCCACCCTCGGGATCTACGAGAAAAAAAACCTTTGCTGCCTCTCCGGGACACCCTGCTGCTGCCACATGCCATCTCAGCTGGCCCGAAAAAACAGCCCTTGGCACACTCCCCAACCGAGGTCTGTCCATCACATTGAGCTAACACAGGGCCAGGGCTGTCACCTCACCTCGCTCCCCCGCCCCTCCAGCCGGCAAGGACTTTGTGTTCTTCTAAATGCTCATTCTTTCCATGGCGTGAAAAATAAACCAGCATGTGCTCCTCTCAAACACAACTACCCCACAACATTTGGGTCAAGCTGGGCCGGGCCATGCTTGATGCTGCTTTTATATTTAGGCTCTCTTCAAATGAAGCAAAATCAGAAGGGGTCCGATCCTGCAAGCTGCCAACACCCATAAAACGAAGCGGGCTCTCAGCACCGACAGCAGCCTGATATTTGCATCAGTGTCCTCTCAGATTATCAGTCTCTTTCTCTCTCTCCCACCCCTCGGGGAGCAATTATCTGCAAACGAGAAGAGAATAACTCTTTTAGCAGAAGGTTTCCTAACTCGCGCACAACCAGCGTCTAAATGGATTTATCATGTTCACTAAAAAAGAGGTTGGGGGGCGGGCAGGGGGGGAGACACAAAACTCCCTACAGCAGCAGCTCCTCTTAGCATCTACATGCAGCAGAGGGAGGGGGAAAAGGCTGATACAGTAAAACTTTTTAAGGGAAGCATGAATCGGTTCTTCAGAAAAACAAGGCAGCGGTGCCAACTGGAAATGTTTGCTTTGGGGGTGAGTTAGGAGGTTGGCGTCAGTCAGGGCAAAAGACATGCCAGTGGAATGTAGTATTGGGAGGAAGCAGCAGGTCACTCAATCATTGGCAACATGCCCGGGAGCAACTGGATGCTTTCAGATGTGTTTTTTTTTTTTATTGAGGCAAACAGATCCCTGGCAGTTTTGGGGCTGGGGAGAAGGAGAACGCTGTTTGCAAAAGGCACGCTCCTGCCGGGGTACCCCCTGGCCCCCGGGAAAGGACTTTCCCTTTGCACAAACGGGGCCAGGTTCTGCCCTTAGCCACCGCAGTGTCGGACCAGAGACTGAGGAAGGAGGGACAAGTGCTGTTGGCCGTTTTCCCGGGAAGCAGGAATCCCATGGGACAGAAGGGAGCCGAGGGTAAATGAAAGGTGGACTGGGCTGAAAGGTTGCCCACAAAAATATTTCCAGGCGATTAGGAATATTTTGTTTTTCTGTCAAATGGGCTAATTAGCATAGACAGGATAGAGGCACTAAAGATGTGATCTGGGGTTTTTTTTTTATTTTGGGGAGGCGGAAGGATTGGGGGTAGTAGAAAAAAATGGGTAATAAAAAAAGAAATGCTTTTCCCCCCCTTTCTTTAACACAGCCCACTCATTCCACAAAGGCAAAGGCAGGAACATCTGTTTCCTCATCTCTATTTTCAGTGCACGTACTATCTCCGTCAAGTGCCCGATGGCCTAGCGATGCTCGCACGCTCCCAGGAGATGCAGACTCTGAGCAGCAAGTGTCCTCAGCCGGCGCCAGGTCCAATTTAGAGAGACACCTTCAGGGCATTTGCCCACTCAATCTGCTCACATCATCAAAACCAGCCACTGAGTGACTGAGAACCGGGGATCCTGGTTTTCCATTTGCCATGGAAAAACACAGTCAAATGTGGCTTTTCTCATTTTAAAGAGAAAAATAGGGATGTTCCTCTTTTTAAGGAGAAAAGCACTGGTTTTTCTCCTTTTAAAGGAGAGAAACACAGGAAATGGTGGGATTGTCCTTGCAGACTAATAAAGTTCCAGCCTGCAAGGGACTAGGGGGAGTGGGGGGAGTGCAGTTGGGCAGGGGGTGCCACGTGCATGTTGGCTCTAAGCCTCCCCTTCCCACTCTGCAGCACCATGCTGGGTCCCACCCGCTGGGCTGTGAAGCCCCCGGGGGTGGGGGGGGCACCAGGACGGGAAGCCCTGAGCCCACAGTGGGCAGCCTGTACCTGCCCCTTCCCCACAGGCTCCGCTCTGGCTGTGTCACCCCTTGGGGAAGGGGAGCTGGGCTCCGTTCTCCCCCCGCCTGCAGCAGCTGCCATCTCCCACAGGCAGCAGCTGGGGCTCAGGCACTGCTTGTAGGGCAGGGGGCTATGGACCCAGGTCCCTGGCCCCAGCCCAGCCAGGGCTGATGGGGTGGGGGGCTGCGAGTCAGGAGTAAGGGGCACCAGCAGGGCTGGGGGGCTGTGGCTAGGGAGTGAGGGGCAATGACATGGGCAGGGCGCTGGCATAACAGGGCTGCTCGGAGCCACAAAGCAGTGGAGGGGCCGGGGGACAGCTGCGGCTGAACCCGTGCCCCGGTGAGCAAAGGAGGCACGGGGAGCTCTGCTTTTCCATGATAAAATACCCAAGATCAAACACCAATATTTATAGGTGTTTAGAATTTATTTTTATTATAGTGATTGAAGCACCGGTAGGCTTCCAAACTCCTTCAAAATTATAAATATGTCAATACAACATTGTTCAATTGCTACCTATATGTACAGTGGTGTTCCATTTGAATCATGGGAAAACATGGATTTTGAGTGTTTTTAATGAGAGAATTTGCGATTTTTATCAGAGAATTTGAGATTTTTAAACAGAGGAAACCAGGATCCCTGCTGAGAACTGCGTCTTGGTCACTAGAATATGACTTATCTGTGCAGTAGTGGATGCAGAAACAGGGCAAGTGGGGTGCTGCACATGCATAGTGAGCTCTGAGCTTCCTGCCGGGACCCACATTAGCCTTTGAACTCACCAGCTGATCAAGATG
This sequence comes from Crocodylus siamensis, assembly GCF_052110815.1. Lineage (NCBI taxonomy): Eukaryota > Metazoa > Chordata > Crocodylia > Crocodylidae > Crocodylus > Crocodylus siamensis. The sequence goes on along the minus strand of NC_143396.1, from coordinate 14,052,994 downwards.
GGACTCTGGAAGGAGCCACCATTTCCATTTGTTTTTAGACTATCCTATCTTCCTTCCCGTATATGCAGCAACCCACACAACAGCATCCAGTCGCTTTCCGAGCATAGGAGATACAACCAGCCTACAAATCGGTAATAAAAATGTTGTGTAGTATTTGTTTTTATCGCAGAGCATCTTGGGTCATTTAAGGAGAATAAAATTACAAACATATATTATTAAAAACAATTATTGTATAAAATGCCACGGTTTCCTAACAATACCCTCTGGAGAAAAATGCTTTCCAGCCTCTTTTGGGGGCTAATTGGCTACGTTTTGTGCTTTTGAACAAGAACCATCACCACTGTTCATCAGACATGTTATATGCTGCCACATGCTAGAAACTTTGCAGTTTTTCAGAACTTCTCACAACAGCTTTAAAAACGTAACCTTTCTTCCCTTCTGAGTGTAGTTTCAATGTACATTGAACTTCTCACATTATTGCGAGTGAGAAGTTAAGATATGCTAAGAAAAGCCTTTCTGGCTTTTGAGGGTTAGGTTTGTCACAGAATCATAGAAAATCAGGGTTGGAAGGGACCTCAGGAGGTCACATCTAGTCCAACCCCTTGCTCAAAGTAGGATCATCCCCAGCTATATCATCCCAGCCAAGGCTTTGTCTAGCCAGGTCTTAAAAATCTCCAAGGATGAGGACTCCACCATCTCTCTGGGAAACCTGTTCCAGTGTTTTACTACCCTCCTAGAGAGAAAGTTTTTCCTAATATCTAACCTAAACTTCCCTTGCTGCAACGCGAGACCATTGCTCCTTGTCCTGTCATCTGCCACCGCTGAGAACAGTCCAGCTCCATCCTCTTTGTTACCACCCTTCAGGTAGCTGAAGGCTGCTTTTAAATCCCCTCTCAGTCTCCTCTTCTCTAGACTAAATAAGCTCAGTTCCCTCAGTCTCTCCTCAAAGTCATGTCCCGTAGTCCCCAAACCATTTCCATTGCCCCCACTGGACTTTCTCCAATTTGTCTACATCCTTTCTGTAGTGGGGGGGCCCAAAACTGAACGCAGGACTGCAGATGTGGCCTCACCAGTGCTGAATCGAGGGGAAGAATCACTTCCCTTGACCTACTGGCAACACACCTACCGATGCAGCCCAGGATGCCATTAGCCTTCTTGGCAACAAGGGCACACTGCTGGCTCACATTCAGCTTATTGTCCACTGTAACCCCCAGGGCCTTTTCTGCAGAGCTGCTGCCCAGCCAGCCAGCCCCCAGCCTGTACTGGTGCATGGGGTTGTTCCCTCCTAAGTGCAGGACTTTGCACTTGTCCTTGTTGAAAATCATGCGGTTTCTTTTGGCCCAATCCTCCATTCGTCTAGGTCTCTCTGAATCCTAACCATACCCTCCAGCATATCTACTCCCCCCACCCAGCTTGGTGTCATCTGCAAACTTGCTGAGGGTGCCCTCTATGCCTCCTTCTGTGTCACTGATGAACACATTGAACAAAACGGACCCCAGGACCGACCCCAGGGGCACTCCGCTTGATACCAGCTGCCAACTAGACATCAAGCCATTGATTACTACCCTCTGAGTCCAATGTTCCTGCCAGTTTGCTATCCACCGTACAGTGTATTCATCCAGTCCATACTTCCTTAGCTTGCCTGTGAAAATGCCGTGGGAGACCATATCAAAAGCCTTGCAGAAGTCAAGGTACACCACATCCACTTGTCTCCCCACATCCACAGAGCCAGTCATCTCGTCATAGAAGGCAATCAGGTGGGTCAGGCATGACTTGCCCTTGGTGAATCCATGCTGGCTGTTCCTAATCACCCTTTTTTTCTCCTCCAAGTGCTTAGAAATAGATTTCTTAAGGATCTGCTCCATGAGTTTTCCAGGCACCAAGGTGAGACTGACCAGTCTGTAGTTCCCTGGATCCTCCTTCTTCCCTTTCTTAAATATGGGCACTATGTTTGCCCCTTTTCCATTGTCTGGGACCTCTCCCAATCGCCATGAGTTTTCAAAGATGACGGCTAGTGGCTCTGCAATCACATTGGCCAATTCCTTCAGCACCTTTGGGTACATCCCGACCAGCTCAATGGACTTGTATATGTCCAGCTTTTCTAAATAGTCCCTAACCTGTTATTTTGCCACAGTTGGCTGCTCACCTCCTCCCCAATCTGTGCTGCCCAGTGTCTGGGAGCTGACATTGCCTGTGAAGAGTGAGATGAAAAAGGCATTGAGCACTTCAGGGATGCTGGCTGTAGCTGCGTTAGTCTCTAAGGACATTAGCAAGCAAGGTTCTTTGGATAAATGAGGTATCTTTTATTAGACCAACTAAATAGTTGGGGAAATTGTTCTTTGCAAGCTTTCTCTATGCCTGAAGAAAGGCGTTTGTGCCTGAAAGCTTGCAAAAAAAACATTTTTTCCAACTATTTAGTTGGTCTAATAAAAGATACCACATTTACCCACAGAGCCTTGTCTGCCTTGAGTACTTCAGTCTTTTCTCCATCCTCTGTTACTGGGTTGCCTTCCGCATTCAGTAAGGGACCCACACTTTCCCTGATCTTCCTCTTGTTACTGACATACTTGTCATCCAAAAATGCTGCAGTGAGTTACCCTGTATGACCCTGTACTCAGACTACAGGTATCTTGAGGTACAGTGAAAATGACAATTATAGGGAGGAAGTGCAACCAGTGCAATTAGTACTGAACTTGGTCCTGTTCCCAGCTCTTCTACTGGCCTGCTATATTGTAGCTTTGGGTAATTCACTTTTCTTCCATGTGCCTCAGTTTCCCCATCTGTAAAATGGAGGTAATGATACCTCCTTCTTTTCTAAAGTGCTATAGATGGTAGTAGCAATGGGTCCTTCTCTTCTGAGAACAACAATAACCGAGTGATGGCATTCAGGCCAATATATCAGCAAAACCTTCTACCCTGGCCCTCAAGGACTCTCAAAGTGGGATGGTTCCTTTGTTAGGAAAGAAAACAGTGGACACAGACCCAGTATACTCTTTCCTGTTGTTTTTACTTCATACCCATCTGGTGCCACAAGCTTATACAGCTCCTTCCAATCTAGGAAGGCTTAAGAGCAAAGCCTGCACCTGCACAGAAACCTCAGTGGGATGGAGTCTAGGTGAGCTCAGAAATCCACCTGCCTAGAGCAGCCTACAGGATTAGGCCTATCAGGACACCAAAAAAGCAATGACAAGTGGTGGCTAATGGAGCAGGAATAAGGGGGAGAAATGCAGACAAGTTACAACAGTAAAATTAGAGGCTAGCGAAAGTGCCTATGGGGCATGTCTAAAAGGTGACATCTTTTTTTTTACTGCAAAGGCAACGTTTATATTGTTAACATGTGCTGGTAATTAGCCACTGCAATAATGTGCCAAAAGATAAGGTGGATTCTCTGTTACTTGGCATCTGTCAATCAGAAGCAGATCTGATTTCCAAAAGTCGTGCCCTGCGTCCCCAGCGAGATATGCAGGAATTACTGGGTGAGGTTGCACTGCCGAGGATGAGGTCAGGTTAGATGAGCATGTGGGACTCTACATGGACCACAACTCTGGCTTCAAAACTGAGTCATGTATGAGAGCAGATGGGTCTGCTTGAAGATGTGTATTCTGAAGAGGCTAGAAAAGGGGGAGGGAGGGGATTTTGTGACTAAAGACAGAGAGGGGTAGGCGGGGGGATACGTTGAACAAGACAAGCTGAAAAGGATAAGGATGGTAACGTGTGGTTTGGCCTGGAAGCAAGCAGGGGGGAATGAAAAGAGCCGAAAGCAGAGAAGTAGGCATCGGCTTTGCTGTGTAGATGTGGCAATGCGAGGGTGGGAAGCTGGGTGGAGCTGCAAAGCCAAATGCATTCCTGGGGGACCTCCATTTCAATCCCCTCTCCGTGTTTTTATAAATAACAAGGGGCCCGGTTCGGTCTAAAAAGCCTGGCTGTGAGGACCCAGTGTGCCAGGCGTCAGGCAGAGACATGCAGGGCGAGCACCAGATGCCAGTCCTATTTTCTCAGCTGCATCTGCTGCTCAGAGTCACATGGTGGGTAATGTGCACCTGTGCGACTCAGAGCTTCATCGCTATTAACAGCCGGCAACAGGGCTCTGATGTCATATCACTGACCTCTCCATTACTGAGCAAAGTAATAAATTAGACAGTCTGCTGACAGTGCTGGGCTCCTCCGCAGCCTGCAGTGATGCAAATGATAACACACCTAATATTCATAAAGGCTTATTCCAGAGCTGGAGTCAGCCAAGCTGGTGCAGGGAGATGAAAATGACACCTCCCCAGGCCAGCCTGCGTCCCGGGAATGATTCACCCTGGGAAAGGGAAACAACACTGCCACCGCCTTGCCCCTCCGCTCCCCACCCAGCATTCCTGCTTCACAGGAGGTCTCGTGGGGGAGGCTGCTCAAGGCAGGCACTGAATCACTCCTTCTCTGGACCTCCATGGCTCTGTGCTCCTCCTCCTCCTTTCCAGCCAGTGCCACACACTTTTGGGACTATGCAGGCCTCTTAAGCACCTCCAGTTAGAAGGAGGGTCGCAGCCAGTTCTCCTGACTCAACAGACCCAGTGCCTTCTTGCCCCCTGGGTTTTCCTCCACTAGAAACTGATGCCAACCTGAGAAAGGGCAGCTGGTTCTACCTTGCATGTGCTGTGCTTGTCCCCTTTGTATAGGCCTAGGCTTATAGTAGCATCCTGGTATTCCCCGAGTTCATGTCTAGCCCCTGGGGGAGTCTCCGTCCCTTATATCTACCCACAATGGACACGCCATTTGACTCAGTGAGTGGGACAGCTAACATTAGGACCAAATGTCCTACATGGAGATCCTCTGAATCCAGATTTTATACATTGGGATTCAACAAAAGATAATTCTCTGTGCATCACATATACATTGGTAGAAGCTGGCCTCAGGGCCCATTTCTATTTTTCTTCTTTAGTTCATTGGCTCATGCAGAAAAGATGACTTTTGATGCCAAATCATTGAGCTTCTTCCCTTTTTTATTTCAGGCCCCAGGCTTGCTGCATTCTGAACTAGCTGCAACCCATCTGGTTTCACTAATAGCTCTAATATAATATTTATAACCAGCCGAGGACCAATCATATGATGGGTCCAATCAATAAGTCATGTACCAGTTGAGGTTATTCCACATCTCAAGCCATATTTCTACATATCGGTGTTTACAGTCTTTCGTGGCAATTGCGTGCTTTTGTTGTTGTTCCTTTTGACCTCTTCAGAGTTGCTGAAAGTTTATCTTGGGCCCTAGCAATTGTGAGACAAATCAAAATGCCTCTGTTTCCACTCAAAAAAAGGAAATGGGATGGATGAAAGAAGCAACCAAAGACTCCATTTGCCAAATACCACTTGTCACCGTCTCCAGCTTTGCTAAAAGGGACTTGTGCTTAGGCGAGTTACTCAACGTGAACAAAACTGTCTTCCCAAGAATTCTTTTCTTGGTTATTCCAGAGCTTCTTTGGGTCGCCCAACTGAAAATCAAAGCCACATTTGACAGTAGCAGCTTACAAGTATCTGGATAGTATATGACACTTACAGATCCAACAAATCTCAAACATTTTTTGATAGACAACTAGTTGGCTATGGAGAAGGAAACCCAATATTAAAAAGGAGGTGACTCCTACTCAGACACCTTCCTTTTGCTCTCACCACCGTTGCTTGCTGTTTCATGGTGGAGAGAGACTTAAAGAGAAAAAAGAGAAATCAACGATGAACGTCCCTTCTCTTGAGCGGTGCTCAGATATTCTGCTCACCGCCCTCAGGCACCCATTTGTGGACTGCTCCTGCAGTGATAGACTCACATGTCTCCAAGGGATATTAGCTATACCCTTCTTCTGCAAAAGCATCCTAAGGCTTGCTTCTGGAGAAAAAGGACATCCCCAAGGTTAACCATCTGGGCATAAATGGAATTGCACCATGGACAGATGTAGCCCAATGTGCCAATAAGGAAGCAAGAGAAGAGAGGCTTATTAAAAGTCTTCTTTCATAAATGCTTATAGCTGGCCACTGTCTCCATGAGCATATGATGTGATGATTCATTCTGGTAGTCAGGAAAGATGATTTCAGGTTCAATCTTCCCTCATCTTTGCTACCAACCCTTCCCCCCACCCAGACCAACAACTCCATGGCCAAGAGGATCCCAGTCCTAGGAGCCAAAGGAGCCACTTCTCAAGTGTTTGAGCAGAAGCATGGATGAGGGGGCTCATGGTGACATTCTGCCGCATGGGATTTCAGCAGCATCAAGGTTTTTTGACAATGAGCAAATGGACGGTGCCACAACAGGGAGAGCCCTGGAAGGAGCTTTTAGGGTTTGACAAATGGCCCATCGCATTTTTAGGCTTTCCTTTCAGCAAAGGCTTCAATTACCTCGTGAGTCAGTTTATTCAGAATGGCTCTGTGCTAAAGGGATTAGCGTGCTCTTGACTGTTTGGATCACTTCGCTGTGAACAGATCCAAGATGAACTGATGGAAAAAGGATAGTTCGCCCTTGGAGAGGGAGAGAGAAAGACTGTTTATGCAACCAAACGATCAAATGTTGGATAAAAGTACAGTGGGCCATCCCCGCCACTTCTGCTAGCAGGGGACAAACACGCACATGCCCAGACTCGGCTGGGGACTGGGAAGGGTCGCATAGGCACACGGCATCATGTCATATGCCCTCGCACCTCTTAGCCACATCTCTGCCGAAGCTCTGTGGGATCTTTCAACACTGTTTCAGGGTTGGGCTTGGTGGTGGTGGAAAAGGTTTATGTGATGGTGGTGGAAAAGGTCTACCCCCTTGTTCAGCTGCCAGCTGCTAGGCTCACACTCAGTGTGGGGACAACGCTTCTTGAAGCAATGTGAAGACCTAAACACCTCACCCTGCTGCTGTTGAACAGACACACAGGGGGTTCACATACGGGTGGGTGGTAAAGAGTGCTTGTGCCTCTTTGCTTTAGGAAGTAAGGGATCCCACTTCCCCACGGGGCTGCTTCCCGGAGGCCCGCATCCGAGACATTGCGGAGAGGATCCCGCAGCTCCTCCGGCCCACAGACCACTACCCCATGCTCCTTATTCATGTGGGCACCAATGACACGGCTCGGAGCACCCCCAGCCAGGTCATGAGGCACTACAGGGAGTTGGGAGCGGGGCTTAGGGGTCTGGGAGCTCAGGTGGTGTTTTCGTCGATCCTCCCAGTCTCGGGCTATGGGCTGAGGAGGGAGAGGAGGATCCACGCAGTGAACCAAAGACTGCGGCGCTGGTGTTATCGGGAAGGCTTTGGCTTCCATGACCACAGCCCACTCTTTGGAGAGAGAGGCAGCGAGCTGCTGGGAAGAGATGGCCTCCACCTCTCTCCCCTGGGTAGGAGGCTCTTCTCAGCCAGGCTGGCTGACCTGCTCCACCGGGCTTTAAACTAAGCCTGCTGGGGGATGGGGGGACTACTGCCCCTGCTGGCCGGCTGAACGGCCCTTGCAAAGCCAGCGGGCCAAGGCACTTAAGGGGGCACTTAAGGGAGCCCACCCCTGCCCCAGCCCTGGCACAATCTGTGGGCAAGGCAAGAGCCCCCAAGGGCACACTTGCCTGCCTGTACACTAATGCCAGGAGCCTGGGCAACAAGCAGGACGAGCTTGTCCTCCTGCTCAGTGCAAAGAAATATGATGTCATTGGGATAACGGAGACCTGGTGGGACTCCACCCATGACTGGACCACGGGGATAGAGGGCTATACCCTATACAGGATGGATCGTGTTGACAAAAGGGGCGGTGGTATAGCTCTCTATGTGAAGGAAAGCTACATGTCCCTGCAAGCTGATGTTGGCGACCGGCATGGACAGCTAGAGAAACTCTGGGTAAAAATTCGTGGGGAATTCGACACAGGGGACACAAGGGTGGGAGTCTACTACAGACCTCCCACTCAAAGTCCCGAGCTTGACCAGGATTTTGCCCGGGAACTGACTGAGGCCGCTTGCTCCAGGACCTTGGTAGTCATGGGTGACTTCAATTACCCGGACATCTCATGGGAAGATCACTCAGCTAAATCTGAGTGGGCGCAAAGCTTTCTCTCGTGCATGGATGACCTCTACCTGACTCAAGAAGTCTATGGGCCAACAAGAGGCAAAGCGCTGCTTGACCTGGTCCTGGCTACGGGGGACGACCTAATCGGCGACCTAGTGATTGATGGGAAGTTGGGTGACAGCGACCACGAGCTGATCACCTTCACCATCCGCCGTAAAGCTGGCAAGTCAGTCAGCAACACAGAAGTCCTTGACTTCAGAAAAGCCAACTTTGACAAGCTCAAGAGGCTAGTCGGTCAGGCCCTCAGGGACCATGACCCCAGGGAGAGGGGAGTTCAAGAAGAGTGGTTGCTTCTCAAGGAAGCGATCCTCAGTGCACAAGCTAAATCTATTCCAACACGGAGGAAAGGCAGCAAGAAGGCACAGCAGCCCCCCTGGCTCTCCAGAGACCTAGCGGACCTCCTGTGGCTGAAAAGGAAAGCCTACAAAGGATGGAGGATGGGATTCACCTCCAAGGAGGATTACTCCGCGCTGGTCCGGTCCTGCAGGGACCAAATGAGGAAAGCCAACGCTGCAACTGAACTCCAACTAGCTTCAAGCATCAAGGACAACAAAAAGGCCTTTTTCAGATATGTGGGGAGCCGGAGGAAAAGCAAGAGCAATGTTGGACCCCTGCTAAACCAGATGGGGCAACTGACAACTGACGCCCAGGAAAAAGCCAACCTATTAAATAGGTACTTTGCGTCAGTCTTTCATCAGTCACACGGGATGCCCATGCCTGCTATGGGACAGGGAAATCTGGGTGAGGGGAATCCCCTACCCTCTATCAATGCTGACCTCGTGAAGGAACACCTTGAGAAGTTGGATACCTTCAAGTCAGCCGGCCCTGACAATCTGCACCCCAGGGTACTCAAGGAGCTGGCCAGCGTCATAGCCCAGCCCCTGGCACGGGTCTTTGAGAGCTCCTGGCGCTCTGGTGTAGTGCCCGAAGACTGGAAGAAGGCCAATGTGGTGCCGATCTTCAAGAAAGGGAGGAGAGTGGATCCGGCTAACTACAGGCCCATTAGCCTGACTTCTATCCTGGGGAAGATCTTAGAAAAGTTTATTAAGGAGGCCAGCCTTGAGAGACTGGCCCAGGCTAACATCCTAAGGGACAGCCAGCACAGGTTTGTTGCAGGTAGGTCTTGTTTGACCAATCTCATTTCCTTCTATGACCAGGTGACCTATCACCTGGACAAGGGAGAAGAGATTGATGTCATATATCTTGACTTCAAAAAAGCTTTTGATCTGGTATCCCATGATCACCTCTTGACCAGACTGGCCAGTTGTGGCCTTGGCTCCACCACGATCCGCTGGCTGGGAAATTGGCTTCGTGGTCGGAGCCAGAGGGTTGTGATTGATGGCAGTCAGTCATCATGGTGCCCTGTGACCAGTGGGGTCCCTCAGGCTCTGTCCTCGGACCCATACTGTTCAACATCTTCATTAACGATGTGGACATTGGAGTCAGGAGTGGACTGGCCAAGTTCGCCGATGACACCCAACTTTGGGGCAAAGCATCCACGCCAGAAGATAGGCGGGTGATCCAGGCTGACCCGGACAAGCTCAGCAAATGGGCAGACGAGAACCTGATGGTGTTTAACACCGAAAAATGCAAGGTTCTCCACCTTGGGAGGAAAAACCTGCAACACCCTTATAGGCTCGGCAGTGCTACGTTGGTTAGCACTACAGAAGAAAGAGACTTGGGGGTCATCATTGACCACAAGATGAACATGAGCCTGCAATGCGATGCTGCGGCTAGTAAAGCGACCAAAACGCTGGCGTGCATCCATAGATGCTTCTCGAGCAAATCCCGGGACGTCATTCTCCCCTTGTACTCGGCCTTGGTGAGGCCGCAGCTGGAGTACTGCATCCAGTTTTGGGCTCCACAATTCAAAAAGGATGTGGAGAAGCTTGAGAGAGTCCAGAGGAGAGCCACGCGCATGATCAGAGGTCAGGAAAACAGATCTTACGATGACAGGCTGAGAGCCATGGGACTCTTTAGCCTGGAAAAGCGCAGGCTCAGGGGTGATCTGATGGCCACCTATAAGTTTATCAGGGGTGACCACCAGGATCTAGGGGAACGTCTGTTCACCAGAGCGCCCCAAGGGATGACGAGGTCGAACGGTCACAAACTCCTGCAAGACCGTTTCAGGCTGGAGATAAGGAAGAATTTCTTTACTGTCCGAGCCCCCAAGGTCTGGAACAGTCTGCCAACGGAGGTGGTTCAAGCACCTACATTGAACACCTTCAAGAGTAAATTGGATGCTTATCTTGCTGGGATCCTATGACCCCAGCTGACTTCCTGCCCTTTGGGCAGGCGGCTGGACTCGATGATCTCCCGAGGTCCCTTCCAGCCCTAATGTCTATGAAATGACCCCAAGAGCTGTGTAAAACTGAGCTGCCCAACCTCCTGTGAAACAATCCCAGCCTGTGAGGCTTACGTCCTGCAATCTCCACCATGCAAACCTTGCTGAATTGTGTGACCTTGTCAGCCAACTTCCACATATTTCTCTACTGACTTGGGCCTTTGTCAAACTAGGATCTTTATTTTGGACCTGATCCGTAAGGTACTTGTGTGCAAATGTGCAAGTAAGTGTAAATGAACATGCAATTAAATGTGAAGCTGCTCCCCTTAGCAATGTGGCAGGTTCTCACAAGAAAACGTACTCAGACATTTCATACCTGTCCTGGTTTCCATTTTTAGGTGCCATGGTTGGGAGCTAAACTGTGATAAGAGATTAATTGAATTTAGCTAGCAAGGACTTTAATGAGGGATTTCCTTGTTCACACAGAGCTCACCACTCTACAGAGACATCCTTTCCACTGGAAGAGTGACTGCTCAAAAAAGTGTGTCCCTGCCTGCCCAAAAGAAAATTTCACTTTTGTTTAAAAAAAAAAACCCAGCAAAAAACAGAAGTTTGGACACTTTGGTTGAAAAGGTTAAAAAAAAAACAAATCTTGAACTTTTCCTAAAAAGCAGATGTTTCTCATGAAAAAAAAAAAAATGTTTTATCCAAAGTGAAATGTACCATCAAGAGAATAGTTTAGATGGAACATTTTAAAGAGTCTAAGCTTGACTCTGACCAATTTGCTTAGGTATATTGACTCCATCTCCTCCATTTTTAATTATCAATTGTGACATGATTTCATAAACCTACGAACCTCAAAGCCTTTGTTTCCTCCTCCTGCCTCCTGACAGGTAATCTCGATCATAATTCCTCCATAAAATTATTTCTAGGCCTCACTTACACTTGGATTCTGACTAAGTTTGGGGTCTACAGAAACAGGTCCATAAAAAAAGAGCTGTGAACATCATTAGAAGCAAATTGATAGAAAATGGCAATTATTATGAGGCAGATGCTAGAATGATAGGACCTGATTCTGTTACACCTATGCTAATTAAATGTATTTCTACAGAAAGCAATGGGGAAGATGTGATCTTCCTGAGAGCCAAAATCATTCTCTCCGGGATATGTGATACTGTATCAGAAGCGGCACTATTCATTATTAGGTGGAGTGGCTTGCTAGAAAAGAAGAACAAGTGGTAGCTAGAAGAAAAGAAGAGATGATGGAAGGTTTCACAAAGAGCAGCCGAGATTGAGATGTTGACTCACCCACCGTGTTGGGCCACCCCCTTCAAAATGATCATCGTCTCCAGAGAAGCAAAGACTTTCTCTTTGATCATTCCAGTCCAATCTCATGGAGAGAAACTTAACTGACATCCTTTGTTGCGTAAATACACCCTTTATTTTTCAGCAGTTTCCTGGCACAACTCCCCATTTTGAATGGCCATCAGAGAAATAAACACCAAATCATAAAAGACGTTCTGTTAGGGGGTGACATCTGCTGAACTATTCATGCCGTTCTCAAGAAGCACTCGATGCATCCTAAAATATTTTATAGTCCATCAGTAGAATACAACATGGGAATCTGTGCCACTGACCTTCATCACAGCTACCTTGAGTCTCCATACAGACAAATGATCACATTTAAGCAGCCAGAGTACCCGGAGCCTCCCAGATTGCAAATGTCTATGTTTTTTTTCCAAGGTTGGCTGGAGCACCAGGTAAATTTTCACTGTGTGCCATCTGGATCTGCATTTCCAGTCTTTTCCTTGGTTGCTTGGCCTAAGAAACTGCCAAGTCTGCACTTAAAGCTCTATCCAAAGCCTTCTGAAATCAATGGAAAGACTCAAGTCCTTAGGGGCAAAACTTTGTATGGAAAACCTGCCTGCTACAGTTGTGCAGAGAAGGTACCCCGCCTTTGAATAACATGCACTTAAACCAAAATGGACACCTTCCAGTAGAATTCATCCCTCGGCTCCTTTGAGTAAAAGGCCGATCCAGTTCCACAGAAGAAAGTTACAAACTACAGTCGCTAAGGATCACGCCCGAAGGCTCATATATTACCATCACAGGACTAACCGTCACCTTTAGTGACACCCTTAACTCGCTGACACACTTCATTTGTTGCACAAATACACATGAAAACGCACGGTGCACGAATGGCTTGATGCAGGTTTCTCTGATAAAGTTCTTTTTCCAGGCCTTGAACAGCTTTTTCTCTGCGGAAATTTCAGTTTTTGGCAACCCCCTAAATCCAGGACTGCTGAAGTGCCCGTCTCAAAGGTGTAAAACTCTCTATCATCAACCCCCTGGTTTGTTAAGGAGGCAAGAGAGGAACCTCTATCTCTTTAGGAATAAGAGGCCTCCTCAGAGCTTGACAGGACCCGGGGCAGACAGTGATGGCCACTGTCTTCCCACCTCTCCTGCATGGGCACAAACACGTACACATTGTTGAGTTAAATACATGCAACAGGTGGTAAGGAAGATGGGGAGAGGTGGCTTGGGCGCACCTCCCAGCTAACAGCTCCCTCCACCTCTCTTTCCAAATACAGAACAGAAGCCGCTGATCAAACTGGAGGCTTGCGAGGGACGAGGTGAGAGCGCTCACTTCCACCCTCTCCCTCTTACTCAGCATCTCGGTCTCACTGTGAAGTAGCGAATGAAAGCACAAAAAGCACCATGATTTAGACCCAATAGATGTTAGATGTTGGATTGGGAAGGTGGGGGATCGAGCTCCAATTTGGAGCCAACCCAGGGAGAGAGACTGTGTCTGTGAAGCCTCTTCCCTTAACTGCATCCCCTCTCCCAGGCGCTGTCTCAAGATGACAGGGGAAGGCGGCCGGGGAGGGAGGTCTGCTCTGGGGTTTCCTCAGCCTGCACTGCAGTGGGAGAGGGGTGGATTGAAGCCCCCACCTCAGAGGGGCTCCAATCCACCCAGCCCACCTCCAGTGCTGGCTGGGCAACTCCCAGGACGAGCTCCCTCCTCTCCCTTCCCTTCTTCCCGTCCTGAAAACAGCACTGGGAGCAGGGCTGGCCTGCGTCAGCCCAACCCTGCTCCCAGCACATACAGATACCAGTTAATGAAGGTGCTCTGCTTTGGAGCGCCTTCATCTGAACCCTCATTACACGGCGGTTCAGATTGTTGGGGGCTCGGTTCCTTTTAAAGCAATCTGTAGCCATGCACTTGTGTTAGGTCACAGCTGTAGAGCACTTTCAGGGGTAGATCAGGGGGAAATTGTCACTTCTGCCTGCACCTTGAGAGTCTGGGAGAGGGGAATGGCTGGCAGGACATACCCCCACGCACACATACACACACACCCATGTATCCCACAAGCTCACTGAAGGAGTAGTTAGTTGCAACGATGCAATGAGGAGCACCAGATGTGTGGCTCTTTGCAAAAATATGGCCTGTCAGACCAAGCAATGAGGGAAACTCTAGATTATAATAAGCACTACAGATAAGAGCAAGACACCTACGGCCCTTGGCACTATATTAACAACAACAAATTTTACCTGCCCAGGTTCTTGTTGCCAAAAGGACGCCATTCATTTCAGCAACATCCCCTAAACCAGAACCTCAGCTCCAAACTCCTTTCATTTTGAGACTGGCTGGAATCTCAGTTTAGATCCAGATCTGCTGACCCTAAGCCCAAATCCCCAGGGGTCTGTAACCTTCTCAGCTGTTTGGGTTTCAAATCCAGATACAGATCTGTATGCTGTAGCTGGGACCCACAGCTAATTTCTATCAGCCTGTTACTTTTCGCTGCCGTACGCTACAGGGGCCTGCATCAGTTCACAAGGAGTCAGACGTTCATGGAGATATCCAGGACCAGACTGTCAGAAAGCTGTTAATGTTGTCCACAGAGCATTCATTTATGTAGTGAGAAATTTAGTAGGAAGCCAATGTGGAGACCATAATATCAGAGAGCTAGCTTGTACAAATACAAGTAAAAATCTTGGCAGCAGTCACATTTGACATCAGCTAAATCCTAAAGGGACATTAGTAACTAGTAGAAAACCAAAGAACGACAGTAATCTAGCCTACAAGTTACTGATCATAGCACTGATGACCCTTGAGTTCCCTTCCAACCTAATGATGCTTGGGACATTGTAGGGATATTGTAGATCAGGGGCATTGCAGATTAAAGAACTCTTTAAAACCACTTTCTACTTCTACAACAGGAAAAAAAGGGTATGCAACTTACTACCATGGCATACAGAGTGAACGCACAGATATTCGTGCCTTCAGTGACTACCCTCTCCCACTGCTTTCCCTCCCTTGCTGTCTGCTCCTTCAGTATTGTATTCAGTGGATCTTTCTTCCTCCTGCCTTCTGTCTGCTGTTAATACCCCATCTCTTCTCACAGTCTTTCATCATCACCATGCTACTCGTCCTCCATCCATGAACAGGCAAAGTCACATCTCTCCCTGTCCTTCTGAAATCTTCTCCTGGATTTTGGCAAAAACTGAACTTATCATTATTTCTCATAACTGAAGGGGAACAAGGTTACATGGCAAGTCAGTGGATACGATGGGGATACAACACAGATCTCCTGGTCAGCTTCCCGTATTCACCAGGCCCCAGTGACTTTCACACGACATTTCCCAAGAAAGACCACAAACTCATCAGGGCAGGAACCGTGCAGAGTGAAGTTTCTTTAAAACAAAATGCCAAGATATATAAATATTCAATAACTAATGCAATCCTTCTGTCGTACGGTTAATGTAAAAAATGGATTTTGTCACAAGAAAAGAATACTTTTTACCTTCCCTGAACTTCTCTGGGAACCCAGCACCTCCCCCCAAACCAGGTTCTTGTACAGTTGTAACCTCACCCCAGTATCCTCACTGGAACTGCGAACATCCAGCCTATGTAAATGAAGTTCTTCATGGCCAAATGCCTCCCTTTTAAGCAACAGAAACAAGAAGGAGCTTCTGGCCACAGGGCTTGCATCAATCATAATATAGTAAACATATAATCATTTAGTAGATGCACTTCTGATGGTATCACCTGCACTCTGACCACTAATTCATCTCCACCATGAGCACAGGCGACACTGCAAACCCCTGAGAAACACTAATTGTGCACCATTTAAAATACCAGGACAGACAAATAGTTCTTTCTCCCTCACCCACAAGGGTGGGCCTGACCTAAAAGTGAGATAATGCTTAACACTCCATCAGCATCACATTTAAAATCCAATATCTTTTACCTAGGACTGAGCCAAACATATGGAGGAATTTAGCCTCTTTTTATTTTTGCCTGCCACTTATCCACAAAGAGGATTGGGGTTTTTTTGTCAATGTATTTGTTATCCAGAATTATCTGACAAACCCTGCAAGGTTACTTCTGCCTCTTGGCTCTCTATGAATTATTCCCTTTGATTATTGATTCTACATGACTCATGGTGCTGGGCAGCGTGAGAATGCATCATTCCCTCAGCATGTAGGTAGGAAAGAAAACCTGGAGGTACTTGCCAGCTGAGAGCGCCGAAAATCCAGTCAACATCAAAATGCTGCAAATGTAGTCAAATGGACACGTTAGGCCTGCAGCTGTTGAGGCCAGCCCCAGCTGACAATCTTCCAATAGACCATAGAGACAAAAGGTGAGAGAAAGCAATATTATTTCCCTTATTTTACAGCTGGGAATACACTTTAGAGCTCAGGGACAACTTTTAAATGAGTTCCCTAAAGTCAGCCAGGATGTTTCTGGCCCAGCTGGGACATGAACCCAAATCTCCTGAGTCCCAATCCAGTGTCTCCACAAATCTTCCTCCTAGGAAAGTTTGCATTCAAATCATTTTTCTTAGTGTAGTAGCACCTAAGATCAGGCCCCCATTGTGTCAGATGCCACATAAACACTTCTCTAGTTTCCGTAGCACACTCATCACAGTAGTATTTTTGTGCCTGTGTTATTGTTTGCTACCATTAGCATTTTTATAGTACTATAGGGACACTATGTAACATCTGGGGAAACTGTTTACCTGCAACTTATGAATTCCAGCTTAATTTTTATGAACTCTCTGCTTGGGTTGCATGACTGTTTGGAGCGTTAGATGTGAATCAGAAATGAGAGTGCTCTTTCACGGACCAGGATGGAAAGGGAGCCTTGGACTAAAGGAATGGAGTCCAGGAGGGGATCCTGAAGCCCAAAAAGGGAAATGAGCAAAGCCCAAAAAATGTTCAGGACTGGTGAAAAAGAAGAGGTGAGGCAGGGAAGATCTGTACCTGTGTTCTTCATTTTGCATGGTTCTGCCTGTCTTTTGTAAAGGGTGCCTGTTCTAGAAGTCCCCCACTAAAGCCCATGTCCTATTAGTTTCAGCATGCCCCTCAATGGCTAAATTCTAGCTTCTAGCACCCACATAAAGAAGATTTAGCAAAAGCTAGCATAGCGGCTAGAGGTCTCGGTGTTGGTCTTGGGGCCTAGGGTAGCTTGCCTACAAAGCTCAAGATCTGAGAAAGCATGTCATACAGAGTCTGCATCCAGGGGGTGTCCATGAGACCAAAGGTTATCAAGGCCACAAGGAACCATTGTGCTCTCTAGTGTAACTTCTGCCTCCAGTAATCTCTACTGTAAGCCCATAACTCCTGGCCTTTAGAAATACTTCTCTTAACAAACCTATATTTTGGAAAGACACCCAGTCTTGATTTAAAGACTGCAATGATTACAGGTGACAGAGGATCCATCATGCCTCTCAGTAATTTATTACAATGGGTTATGTTCAATATTTTAAAACGTATGCCTTATTGCTTGTCTGATTTTCTTAAGCTTCAGCTTCCAAACAATCGATTCTTCTTAGACTTTTTCTGCTAGACTAGAGAACTATCAACCATCCTCCCCATATCCTCCCTGGAGAAAAATATATACATCAGGAGTGTCAAATGCACTTGGCCCTGTGGGCTGGATCTGGACCGTGTGCTTCCGGTGAGCTGGTCCAGATTGCAGTACTTCTCACAGGCTGGACAACCCGTGAGCAGCAGCATGAGGTAATCTCCACCACTGCCCAAGTAGCAGTGTGGCTCAGGGATTAACATGTACCCTCTCCCCACCCTGTTTCTCTGCCACCAACCTTACTTGCCAATGGGGACGACAAACAAAATTCAATGGTGAGTAAGAGGAGATGAGAGTGGCAGCTGTGCCGATGCAGCAGCTGTGACACGTGTGGAGGCGGGTTGTCCAGTCCACAAGAAGCCCTGCAAGCTGGATAATCTCCTCCACAGGCCAGATCACATGTTTGACACCCGTAGTATAGATCATGACCAAGATACCTCTTAACCTTTGCATGGAGAAGCTGACTAGACATTGCTTCTAAGCAGTCCCCCTGTAAGACAGGCTTTCCAGACTCCAAATCGTTCTTGTAGTTCTTTTTTGAAATCTTTTCTACTTTTTAAAATACCTTTTTTTTGAAATACGGACATGAAAACTGGACGCAGTATCCTTGGTAATGGTTTCATTACTACCATATACAAAGAAAATATGTCTCCAACCAGATATTCCACTTCTCATACACCTAATATTGATGTCTGTACTCAGCCAGAGGTGTAACAGTCAGGATCTGCACTCTGGGAGGCAGCAGGGGCCAGGCCAGCTCCAGTGGCAGCTGCTGTTCTTGTGCCCCGCTCCCAGTAGGTGCCTGGGGCTGTTGCCCCAGTCGCCCACTGCTCATTACACTGCTGCTCTCAGCCACTGGGACCTCACATTTGTCTCTGTTTCTCAGCATTTGAAGTTACCTTTTTCAACATGCAAGTTTTACAGGAGATTACATTGACCTTCTTCAAATCCCAGTGCACACAATATGGGCCAAGTTTCATTTCTGCGAGCGAAGCCAAAAGGAAAATGAAAAAGAGAAATGCAAAAGAGAAGGAACAGGCAAGTAGAAGAAAATCTCATCATTTAGTCTTGAAGAATAAAGAAATGATAAAATCAGGCTGCAAACTGTCATAAGCATTTTTCCTTCAGTAGATAGTAACTACCTTATGTGAAAAGTAAGTATTTAGAAAGAAATATGATGTTAGATCAATGCTGGATGGCTACAGCATACATTGGGTGTGAATAATGCTCATGTGTTACCTCATTTCACTATCCATGCTCGGTTTCATATTATCCAAGTGGGTTATCCTCTAATCCTGCCTGAGTACACTTGCCAAGTCTCCAAATAGCTTTAAAAAAGCCACTGATGAGAGACCACCAACTTTCCAATTCCTAGCAACTCCCACTGTACATTTTTATGGGTATTTAGCAATGCTACAGGGCTTTTCTAATGTGGGAGAAATTTCTTTTCTCTTTATTAATAATATATGTGAGTTCCATCAGCTTCTCTCTCTCTTTCTCTCAGTACTCTCAAATTGCTGATTTTATAAAACAGATTTTTAATAGAACTATAAAAATGGGGGAGGGGGGAGTTAGAACAGGGACTAGACAAACTAAAATGGTGCCAAGATATGTTTCTTTATTAGTTTTTGTTTTTGTTTAAGTACTTCATAATAAAAGAATGTACTCCTGAAGGAATTTAAATTTTAAAAAAAATTGTCTCATTCTTATTTTGTGCTTCTATTTAAATGTTATTGCCACTTGGAAGGCTGAGCGTACAGCAGAAATGCTACCAGACTGAACATAACAGTGTCACAATGCATGGCACCATGGCTAAAAGTTAAGGGAAGAATATTAAGACAGAGTCTTAGTCTCACTTGGATGGCTCAGCTGTATCTCGATATACCCAGGGTGCCACTTCAGATCAGACTTCTGGTTTTGCTCTTCAACGGCATTTTAAAAGAATTCCTCTTGTCTAAGGAGGATGGTTGAAAATAATACGTGCACCATATTCTGCAGTTTTTCATGAGATTTGGGTGTGCTTTCTGGTACGTGGAAAGTTTAAAAAGGGTAGTGGCCAAAATCATCTTTGAAACATTTTCACAGTGCCTTGCAGCAGTAAATATGCCATTGGTTCATTTGCATTTGTTCTGTGCTCCTAAATTCCACAGTGCCTGTTTACAGCAGGCCTGAATCTGGCCTATATTGTCTGCACTGGGGTTTGATGAGCCTTCAAAATATACTGACCAGCACCTACTAATAAATCTTGCCATCTTGGCACTAGGCTATTTCAATTAATTTTGCTTTTTCTCTAATTATAAAAAAAAGTCATTTTCTCACCACATTTCTGCCCTTACCCATGCCCTCTGCATGGCCATTCTCCTCAGCCACACCAAGAGGCTAAAGCAGAAGCTAGCAGATGAGACAATTGGACTACTAGCAGGACTGAAAGGAGGAATGTGTGGTCAGTGCACTGGACCAGAAGGCGTGGGATCCAGATGCCGTGTGTGGCTCTGGTATAGACTCACTCCATGTCTCTAAACAACTCTTTCATCACATCCAAGACCCGACTGCTGGCACAAAGAGAATAATCCCCTTGCCTGAGATCTTTCTTCTGGGGTCTTAGGTGTGTGGCATGAGACTTCCCTCTCTGATGTTAGAGGGTTAGCCCATGAAGGCAGGGCCTGGTAGGTGATAATTGTCAGCTAGGTCCATCCACAAATAAAGGTTGCCATCCAAACATCCAGTCAGCTCTTTCTCCTTGAGGCGGTATCATCCTTATCCAAACCACCCCATACAAATCATAATCTAAACTCTACCTAAAACGGTCAACTCTGATACAACATAGACCTAACACCCTAACTTGCCACAAGTAAAGCAGGTGAACCACAGCAACCAATGCCCTGCTTCTATAAAATGTTTTCAATATATGTTCAAGAGGTCCCAGATAGAGGGCCATGCCCCACCGCTACAGAGGAAGGCAACACCTCCCAGTCCATACCAATCTATGGGATAACTTTACATCCTGAGCCCAAATCTGGCAATCAGGCTGGCCTTGAGTGGAGGAACAAGATCCTCTAGCTAGAAACCTCCAGCTTTGGTCCCAGCAGGAACATTGGCACAGCCCAGTCGAAGTCCCCAGCCTTGCCTCTAGTCAGCTCCCAATGCCTCTGAGAAGACTTAAAAACACCCTGACACGTGTAGCTAAGAAGAGCTCCTCGCTCACCACACCTCATCAACATTACCCCAGTTTTTTGCTTGCCCTTGTCTTTTGCCTTCCAGGCAATTCCAGTTCCAGTCAGGTTAGATCCCCGACTGGAAAAGTCATAGTGCCCGTATTTAAGAAACGGGAAAAGGAGGATGCAGGGAAGTACAGACTGGTCAGCCTCATCTCAGTCCCTGGAAAAATCATGGAGCATATCCTCAAGGAATCCATTTCTAAGCACTTGCAGAAGAAGAAGGGGTTAGGAAGAGTCAGCATGGATTCACCAAGGGCAAGTCATGCCTGACCAACTTGATTGCCTTCTAAGATTAGATGACTGGCTCTGGATGCAGGGAGACTGGTGCACCTTGACTTTAGCAAGGCTTTTGATATGGTCTCCGTCAACATTCTTGAAGGCAAGTTAAAGAGGTACTTGCTGTATGAATGGACTGTAATGTGGAAAGAAAACTGTCTGGAGCATTGGGCTCAGAGGGTTGCGATCAATGGCTCGATGTCTAATTGGCAACTGGTATCAAGTGGAGTGGCCCAAGGGTCAGTCCTGGGACCAGTGGTGTTCAATATCTTCATCAGTGACCTGGAAGATGGCATAGAGTGCACCCTCAGTAGGTTTGCAGATGACACCAAGCTGGGAGGAGTAGTATATAGGCTGGAGGGTAGGGCTAGGATTCAGTGACCTAGACAAATTGGGGGATCGAGCCAAAAGGAATCTCATGCAGTTCAACAAGGACAAGTGCAAAGTCCTGCACTTAGGAGGGAACAAGCCCCTGCACCAGTACAGGCTGGGGGCTGACTGGCTGGGCAGCAGCTCTGCAGAAAAGGACCTGGGGGTTACAGTGGACAATAAGCTGGATATGAGCCAGCAGTGTGAACTTGTTGCCAAGAAGGCTAATGGCATCCTGGGCTGCATTGGTAAGAGTGTTGCCAGCAGGTGAAAGGGAAGTGACTATTCCCCTCTATTCAGCACTGGTGAGGCCACATCTGCAGTACTGTATTCAGTTTTAGGCCCCCCACTACACAACGGATGTGGTCAAATTGGAAAGAGTCCAGCAGAGGGCAACAAAAGTGGTGAGGGGCTGGGGGACATGACTTGTGAGGAGAGGCTGAGGGAACTGGGCTTATTTAGTCTGGAAAACAGAAGACAGAGGGGATTTAATAGCAGCCTTTAGCTCCCTGAAGCAGGGTTCAAAAGAGGATGGAGCTGGACTGTTTTCAGCGGTGGCAGATGACAAAACAAGAAGCAACGGTCTCAAGTTGCACCAACAGAAATTTAGGTTAGACATTAGGAAGAATTTTCTCACTAGGAGGGTGCTAAAACACTGACACAGGTTACCCAGAGCGGCTGTGCACTCTCCATCCTTGGAGGCTTTTAATACTCTGCTAGACAAAGCCTTGGCTGGGATGATCTAGTTGGGGCTGGTCCTGCTTTGAGCAGGGGGTTGGCCTAGGTGTGACCTCCTGAGGTCTCTCCAGCCCTAATTTTCTATGATTGTTTGATCTCTGAGGGGGTGACCACCATCACTTTAGCTCACTGTCACAGCAGATTAACACCTAGGGTGCTGACAGACATGCAGGCCCCTGCTCTAACTCATAGCACTTTACATAAAGCACCATGAGTTACAGCATTTCCCCCTCCCCCCTCCCAACAGATGTTCACCTGTAGGGTCAGGAGGAGGGGGAGGGCAAGTGAAGCAATCCTGCCTGCAGGAGCCTGCCTGCAGCTAAAGAGCCCCTCCTCTCCCCCAACCTTACCCCCTCCCTCTCAGCTCCAGGGCTGGCTGCAGGAAGGGAGCGGGGCGGGGAACAAGCTGCCAGTTGGGGTTTATCCAGCTTACATTGGAGACAGGGAGGCTGGCAGGGGGCCACAAGGTGGAGGGTCTCCAATCCCCGCCCCCTCCAGCTGAGGCCAGGCAAACCTCAGCCAGCAACTCGCTTCCCCTCCCTCCTTCCTTCCTGAAGACAGCCCCACCGTGATCACACCACAAATTATTCCTAGGGAACACAAGTTCCCTAAGGCCATGGTTCCCAACCTTTTTTATATTGCGGACCAGCAAGCTCACTCAAAGAATTTTGGTGGACTGAGTATAGAAACAATCTAATTGGTATATTTAAATTTAATTTTTACATGACTGAGGAGGTGTTGTGAGGAACATCAGGACCATAAAGGTAAAGGAGGAGACAATAGCTAAAAAATCATACACACACATCACTAGCTGGCTAACTTCAGCTAGCTAGCTGCCGAGGATATGAGTCAAGCCAGACATTAGTAGCTACAGCAGTCTTGCTGATACAGAAGTGACTGGCCAGCATTACTGTGGTCCAATTTCAAAAGCTAAAGTCACAGTCATTGGCCAAGCAAGGACATTCTTGCCCAGTCAATCAGCATGGTGTGGACGTGGCCTGGGCATAGAAGTGTTGCTAGCAATGGTTGAAGCTGTACCACGACCCGGCAGCCAACCCTTCGTGGTCTGGTACTGGGCCGCAGCCCAGTGGTTGGGAACCTCTGCCCCAATGCACTCCAAAATGGAGCACCTTTGTCTGATTCCTCATTAGATGAGAGTGTATTTATTGTGCGATCGGCCACTTTAAAAGCACCCTGCAGCCGTGCGCGTGTGGCACAGCGTAGCTGTAGAGCACTTCCAGGAAGACGACCATGCAGCAAATGTAATTTCTGTCTGCGCCTCTAGTTGTCTTCACAGCTCTGATGCTTGTTTCAGGACAGGTAGTTTTGCTCCCCAGAACTGGTGGACCTCAATGCTACTTTGGGCCCACAGACCCTTTTTTTCACCAGTGCCTCAGCCCCAGTGAGGTATTCTCTATCAGTGGGGTTTCCTGATGGTGCTTTAATGCCGCAATGTTGGGTCCAGGTACTGGAAACAAGGAGACTTCTCTTATAAACTGAGTGTCTCCTGCTGGCAGCGTGGAGGAGAAGAGGGCAACAGTTTGACTTGAACGCAGAAGAAGAGGGAGGCATTCTGGGACCAGTGAAGGTTAGGGAAGGGATAGGAGCAGGGACGTAAGCCCCAGCTAGTTGTGCAGGGGGGACTGGTTAGCAGAACAGGAGCAGGGAAGCTAGGGTACGTGTGGACTGGAACAGAGGTGACAGGGGAGTCTGGTTGTGGTAGGAGCCAGGGAGAGAGTACAGGCGGATAATAGGGAGGACAGGGACCACTAAGTCCTATAGCCAAGTTTTAAAGGTATTTGGGCACTGAAGAATGCAAAGGGTCTTCTAGTGGGATTTCTATATGTGCCTATCTTCAAATTAATAGGAGTTGGGAACTTAGGCACATCTGAAAAACCCACTAGGCAGTTATCTGCATCTTTAGACACCTAAATGCCTTTAAAAATCTGGTCCTCAGTCTGAAATGATGTGAAATCATATTATTAAAGAGAACTCTATCATGTCTATGCAGTGGGGGACAAAATTGAAATCATACACGTAACCTTAATTCTGACATTGCCTGATTTATGATGCCTGACCAAGACTCTAGCGGTTCATCTGCATAGTTTTCTGGGTTAAAACAAATTTTCCGATTAAAACAAATTTTTTAAGTGCTTGAAATATTTTCCAAATGCTATCTCCTCTGCAAAGTGATATGCACGGAGACCAGACAAATGGGCTTCTTCTACTCATAAAATAGCTAGGTCTTTCCTCGACTTCCAGAGGTCCAGTGTACTGGTAGTGCTGTCACTTCCTTTTGCTGCCTCTTGCTCCTCTTTGTTCTGCTAACTTTGTCTGTTTCTTCCCTCCGGGTCTGCTTCTAATCAGACCTTCCAGCTTTCAGAGATTCCAAGGCCAGCAGGGATTATTATGATGATTTAGTCTGACCCACTGAATAACACAGGTGATAGAATTTCACCCACTAGTCCATACATCAAGCCCATAATGTCTGGTTGAGCTATAGCATATCTTTTAGACAGACATCCAATCCTGATATCTTTGAAGTTGCATACTGGCTTTTTATAATTAACATACGAGGGAAGGAAATTAGAGATCACCAAAATAGTTCTCCTTCATATTTCAGCATTGTCTTGCAGTTTACCTAAGACTCCATGCTTGTGAGTACAGTTTAAAATATTTACACATGCTGAAAAAGTGGATATAAAGTTTATGACAGGCTTATAAGGATCATGTCCTTTCTCAGGCAGGTATGTTGAGCATATAAATAGTAGAGCTAGTTGAAAAATTTAGCTCAGTCTCACTAATTCTTGCCACTGACCTTCAAAGATAAGAGGCAAATTTTCAAAAAGAAATCAACAGCCAACTATAGTTAATACCCTTTTTTTTATCGCCTGCTAGAATTTGGAGATAGTCACGGGTTATCAACAGCTGTCCTTGAAATCTCTGGATTAATTAATGTTACCAGTGTAATCTTAACAAATCATATTTCTATACTATGTCAAATATGTTGATCAAAGTTAATCTTAAAATAACAGGACTGGATGGCTCAGGGAGGTAATAACAGGCTAATAAGCCCAACCCTTCTTAAGATCATGGGCACCTTCAAGGTACGTGGTATAAGGGATGTGACTAGTGCACTTTGACGTGCTGCTGTAGTCATAGAGTTTGAAGTCTTGGGGTACTTACTCATATTCTCCCTGTGCTGATGTGCATGCAAGAGCAGAGGTACCCCTGCTTTGTAAGAAGTGCTAGACCTAAGATTCTCAGTCAGGGTGTTGCAAGATCTTTTTAAGGGTGCTCCGGGGTGCCACACAATATTAGTACTGTTAGGCATGCTACACATTATTCACAGTCACCTGATGAAATGCTTCAGCGTATGGAAGCTTGTCTTATATATGTATGCATGTCTACCTTGGTTAGTTTATAAGGTGCAAATCTACTCCGCCTTCTACGTGATTTCAGACTAACATAGCTAACTACATCTCACAAGATAAACCTGAGATTTTAAATAATAATTCCGGTTGCTTACAGATATAACCCGCCTCCCCCCCAACTGTGCTTTCCTTTAAACTGTCCGGGTGGCGGTTCCTTTAAACTTTACACACCCCCCCATGCCAAGACCAGCACATGCCCAGAAGATGTCTTAGCTTGCCCAACATCTGTATAGATTAGGCACTTTAGTGGGGGGGTTTTGGTGCTTTTATCTAATAGCTGATTGAATCAGCTTAAAAGGTTGAGAACCAGGGCTTCTTACAGATGTCACTCTCTCCCCCCCCATGATTCATTTTCAGCTTGGCGTGCCCCCACCCTGAGCACAGAAGAGGCATCATATTAGTTTGACCTGATTTGCCCCAGTGTCTATATAGATCGAGTGCTTCAGCGAGACCTTTTGGCACTTTTATTTAATAGGTGATTTAATTAGCTTTACATAAAAGTGCCAAAAAGCCCTGCTGAAGCACCCAATCTATACAGATGCTGGGGAGCCAGATCAAACTGAGCAGTGGGTTGTTTTTTTTTCATGTCTGTCAGTGGCCCACTTTGCTAACCAATGGAGAAAGTAGCAACCAATGTGAATACCAAATCAAATGAAGTGCTAAGCTGCCAAGACATTTGCCCTGAAACAGCGAAGCAAGCACTGAAGTTGCAAAGTAGTTTGAAGGTAGTCTAGTCCCACTCTGTGCTGTGGGAGTGCCCTAATCCAGGTCTTGGTGTAATAAAAACAATTCAGGCAATAAGTCCTGCTCAACTCTTGAAACACAGCGACGGAGCATGCTCAGTGCCGATAAACTATTTAGGGAATTCAGTGCTAAATCTTCTACTGAGAATGCGCATGAAATGATTTCCTGAGATGTTTCAGTCTAACTCAGCCAAATCTGGGTTTAAAGAGTTGCCCGTGTCAGCATAGATGACATTGATCCTTCATCAATTTAGCTAAATTGAAAGAAGCCAGGTTAAAATGGAAGAGTCCTAGAAACCTGCATGATTATATCCACTTACTTAAACTAGTCAGATTTTTTCACATGGTCAAGTCCTACGACTGAAAGAAAATCCTTAAGATGGATGGAAAATCCCTGCTTCGAAGGTTTGTTCTGCAGGAGTCTGTCTACAGGCTGAATTCACAGAGAAGATGCTGACAAATAGCTAGGGTATGATGACAGGACACAAGAGCTATTCTGGAGCAATACCCCCTCGTTTTTACATGCAGTGTGCAGTAAGCGTGCCCACCTGCAAAGCTGGTGCAGAACAGCTGTTCATTTATTCTGGCCTAATTCCCCCTCAAGCCCTGCCTATACTGGTTTAGTTAAGCCACTGCCAACCACCCCAGCAGACACACCTACTTTGATTTTAAAGCGGTTTCTGTTTTAACCTGCCCTTCTCAGTTCAAGTTAAACCAAAGTAAGCTTGATTTAAACTCAGTGTCCACATAACCTTTTGCACTGGCTTCCCTAGAGGTTTATAATTACCCCATAAATGTAGTATAATGTTAAACCAATGTAACCTCACAGGTAGATGAGGTCAATATTAAATAGCAACAGCAGAAAAGGTCATTTGACCAACCATAAGCCTGCCCTTATTATAGTGCCCTCTAAACCCAACCGTCATAGGCAAATTATTCTCCATCCATTTCTGGCCATGTGACAATGTACCAGTCATCACTATAATCCTCACAAAGGGCTGCACCCAGAACTTCCAGAGTTTATAGCATGGGCTGCTCAGCTTGAGCTAAAGGACTAGAGTTTTCTCCATGAAGAAAAATGGCACGAGTTAACTTCAGGTATAATAGTTCACCTAATTTAAGTCAGTGAAAAAGGCCAGGTCCACCCTTATTTGGGTTCAAACTGGACTAATGTCATCCTGGTTTTGATTGACTAAGAGCAAATCTGAGTTAAAGGGGAACAACCCACTCAAGCTGTAGCAAGCAAGGGCACAAAAGGGGTCTGTGATGTTTTAAAATGGATCGGTTGAAATGAACTGGTGTAACTAACCAGGTAAGTAACTAAACTAAACTGGTTTAACAAGCTGCTTTGTAGACAAGTTTAGAGATTTATGGGGGCTGCTGTCACAGGTATATCCTTTGTGGATCAAGCACAGCTGGGGAGAACTAACTTACACAAAGCAGGAAGATACACCACAGAGCAAAGGCTGCCTTGTGATTGCATGAGCATACAGTGCCCTGCCTGGCACACCGGACCCCCTGATTTTGGCTTCTCCAGCACGTTTTGGATCTAAACAATGCAAATAACATAAAGGGAGGCTTGAGGCAAAATGATGTAACGGGGAATATTTAGGTTTAGATTTCTCCTTGGACTCTCTGTGCAGTGCAGCCGTCTCAGAAGTAGAGGGGGGCAGCTGCTCAGCCACACAGAGAGAATACACAGCAGCTCCGGACGATAAGTGAAAAATACACAGCCAAGTTCTCTCCTGGTGCTCCACTGAACTCAATAGGCTCTGCCAACTTACCCCCATGTCGAATTTGGCCCAAGCCCTCAAATTGAAACAGCAGGGGGAATTTCGGTAGGCAGAACATAATAGCTGGAATTGACATTTGGCCAAGATACTGGGTGTAATCCCCCGCCTCCTGCAAAAAGTGCCGTGGAATTTTTAACGACCACAGAAATCTTAGTGTTAAGCCACAGCTGAAGGATGGATATCAGGAGTGATTAGAAGGGGGACTTTGGGGGTAGATCTTACTGGAGTGTGTTGGTGACATTGCCGCCCACCTGAGACATTTGGATGAAAGCAGAAAGGCCCGGTCCCAACACACAGCTTCAAAAGGAGCCAGGAGACACAACTAGGGGAGAAACAATGTAATTATTGTATTACTGATTCATTATTTAGCCATACTATTTTGTCTTTCCAATCAAAGGCTCTCACAGTTACTTTGCAGACAAAAGTTAATATTTACCACCATGCTGCAAGGTGGGAAGTAGTACTATCCACGTGGCAATGCTGAAACAACTAGAATTTAAACAATTCACCCAGAGCCACTCAACAAGACACTGGTAAAAGCAGGAATCCAGTTGTTCTGCCTGCTTAGGCCGGTGCTCCAGTAAAGAAGACAGGCTGGTCTTGCAAGCAGAGCACTAGGCTGGGAACCAGGACACCAGGAGTGAAAACATCCAAGACAAACAACAGTCTGGTTTTCAGACGCGACTTAAACTGGACTCGGGCGGCTGAGTCCTGCTGACTTCCCATTGGGGAAGTCACATCTCCAAAGTGCCTGAGTCATGCTGAAGATGGGAATTTGACTCCTAAATCTGCAAATTTGACCCTTAGATTTTCTTCCCAGATGTGCCACTGATGTACACCTCTCTGTGCCTCTGCTTCCCTCTCTCAACCCTGTCTCTGCCTCTGTAAGCTCCTCTGGGCACTGACCATCTCTGCCTCAGCATTTGTGCAGCGACTGCGCTGCAAAGGCACTTGTCTGGTTTCCGACTGGACAATGCGCCTTCATTTTTGCTTGGAAGACTATCAAGGCAAGTCTTTGCAACAGACGAACCTTAAAGCCAAGCTCAAGTCCAACCGAAAGCTGATGTAGGAGCGGGCTCAGAAGGTCAGCGGACTTTGGGGGCTCAAAGCAATAGGTATGAAATCCTAGGGTGACCCAAGGGGGAAATAACTGGTTGACTTCATCAAGGAGGTGTGGCACCACGTCCGTCTCCAGCTAGGGATCTCACACCAGACAGAGCAATCACTTCTTACTAGTCAGCTTCGGCAGAGCAGCACGGGGACCCACTCTTTCACCCCCGCAGCCCCAGCAAGGCAGTGGGCGTATGGGTTGGGGGGAGCCACGCATTTCTAGGAGGATCTGGAACAGGGTTTCTCTGCAAAAATGCCCAATGCCTCCCTCTGGGATGCAACATCTTTCCTCTGTTTCTCTGCGCGGAAGAAACAGATGGACCTATGGGCTGGGCCATATGGTTCAATGGTTGCCCAGTCTCCTTTGTCACACGGGACTTCTTGGTCAACCCCCTCCCGGCCCTCGCCAAGCCGGGCGTCCGTCTGACTGGGAAGGAGGCTCTGGGTGGGACGATCCGCCGAGACTACGCGGTGTTTTCCAGTCCCTCGTTGGTTCACCACCGGGGCAGAGTGTCACTGGGCAGCGTCCCCCAGCTTGCTTGAGAAGGGATGAGGAGCCGGTGTGATAAAAAGTTTCCACTAGTGTCCATTTGGGTTGGCCTGAATAGGAGTCATAGAAATGAAAGAAAAGGAGGGTTGGAAGTGACCTCAGGAGGTCAGTTAGTCCAGCGCTTGGCAACCTGCGGGTCACAGCCCAGAAGTGGGTGGCAAGAACCTATGAAAGGGGCATGGGCAAACTTTAGAAACGGATTCTCCTTCAGGAGAGAAAAGCCGTGGCTTTTCCCTTGCCCTTGCAGCCTGCGCAGGGCTGCTCGAGACCCCCGGCGCCCCGACCCCGGGCGCAGGAGAGCGAGGGGCGCTGCGCGGGGACCGGCCCCCGCTGTCTCCAAATGGGTCCCGGCCCGAAAAAAGCTGAGCGCAGCGGTGCAGTGCAGCCCCCGCTCCAAGGACCGGCCCCGGCTAGGTCCCTGCAGCCACCGGGGCAGGGACGGCGATGCCAGCCCGCGGGCGACCCGCTCGCGCTCGCCCCGTCCGGCGGCCCGGCCCGGCCCCACCCCCGGGGCAGGGAGCTGGGAGCCGCTGTCGCCTGCCCCGGCCCGGGCCGGCCGGGCGCGGGCGCGGGCGCGGGCGCGGGCGAGGGGCGCGGCGCTGGCGGGCGCAGCCCCGGGCGGGATGCGGCGCGGCGCGGCGCGGGGCGGTGGGAGGGGGCGAACAAAGGAGCCGGGCGGCTCGGCGGTGCCGAGAAACGCTTCCTGTTTCTTTAAAGCGGCTCCTGTGCGCGGCGGAGCGGCCCGATGGCGCCCGGCGCGCGCGCCCGCAGCTGACAGCCCGGCGCGGCGCGGCGCGGCGCAGCATGCGGAGCCTGCAGCTGGAGGAGGCGGCGTGGGGCAGCCTGTGCGTGCAGCGGCTCCGCGGCATCCGCCGCCTGCGCAGGAAGGGCAAGGCGCACGCCCCGGGGGCCGCGCTGGCCGCCGCCGCCGCCGGCTCCGACGCGCCCGCGGGGCCCGAGCCCGGCACCCGCCCGCCCGGGGGGCTCCCGCGCCCCCCGCCGCCGCCGCCGCCGCCGCCCGCCCCGCGTGCCGGCTACGGCGCCCCCCCCGCCGCCGCCGCCGCCGCCGCCGCCGCCCCGTCGCCTAGGACGCGGCCCGCCGAGCCCCCCGCCGCCGCCGCCGCCGCCGCCGAGATCAAAGCGCTGCAGCAGACCCGGCGCCTGCTCGCCAACGCCCGCGAGCGCACCCGCGTGCACACCATCAGCGCCGCCTTCGAGGCGCTCCGCAAGCAGGTACCGGCCGCCCCGCGCCCGCACCCCCGCCTCCGTGCACCCGCACCCCCGTGCACCCACCCCCCCGCACCCCACCTCCGTTCACCCCCACGTACACATCCCCCCACACCCCGCACATGCACCCACATGCCCCCCGCCTCCATGCACCCACCCCCCACCTCCATTCACCCCCGCGTACACATCCCCCCCGCACAGCCCCCACATGCACACAGCCCCCCTGCCTCCATGCACCCATCCCCCCCACCCCCTACCTCCATTCACCCCCCAAGTACCCCCTGGCGTGCACACAACCCCCCCCATGCACCCAACACGCACACAACCCCCGCATACATAACCCCCCTGCACCCTCACATCTACCCTGGCACACACTCCACATGCCCCCTGCACCCCCACTAATAAATCACACAACCACTGAGTGTCCCCCACGGCCCCCTCCCAATGCTTCACTTCAAAGGAGCAGAGTGAAGGGGACCCTTCCCAGGGAGGTTTGGAGCCCAGGCTTTGCGGGCTGCCCCTGCAGAAGAGCTGCTGCCCCCTCCACATCTTTGCCAGCCTCAGGCCTCCCCCTGGGCGAGGCTGAGAAAGCTGCACTGGTGAGACCGAGGCCAAGCCCAGGGGCAGCCTGAAAATGACCTTCCTCACGCTTCCCCTTTCAGCCAAAATGTTGCCGGAGAGTTCGGGCGCAAGATGTAGCATTGCAGGGCTAGCAGCAGTCATTCCCTTGGAGAAGGGGGTGGGAAGGGGAAGGACAGAGGTGGAGGACTGTGCAGGGCAGGGATAGGGGGCAGCTCGTGCCTTGACAGCCGATGCTTTGGGACCTAAGGCTGCACATTTTCAGCCCTGTAATCGGGTTTAAAAAGGGGCTTCTGATGGGTTTCACACTGGGCAGAAACCAGAGTCCTAAATACAGTCCATTATCCCACTTATCGCACCCCTGCCTCACTCAGAACGCCCCCCCCCAGGAGATTTTGGTGCGTGTGTGTGCATGTGTTGAACAAGCGCTGAAACCCCCATGTATTGGTTAAAGGGTCCCCTGCGCTCACTGCCTGGGTTATTATTACAGTACAAATATTGAAGGAAGCAAGGGGAGGGCAGAGCCAGGCACAGAGCTCAAACTTTGCCTTGTCTTTAGAGAAGACAAGGGGAGCGAGAGCAGGATGGAGAACGGACACTGGCTTTCTCTGCTGGCTCCCTGCCTGCCCCACGACGATTAGAGGCAGGACATCCAGGCAGAATTTTCTGCCTGAGGTTGCCAGGCTCAGAGCTTGCAAGCAGCAAAGGAAAGCCCTGCTCTTGGGGAACTGGGCATCATGTAAAGCCTTGAGCCCACGAGCCTGGCCCGTTCTCCATAAATTATTCCAGAGCTGGACTCGGACAATGAGCACAGAGAGCAAGAGGACTCTACAAACACCAGTCGCTGGTGTGCAGGCAGCCGCTGCGAGTTGATGCTGGATGTGCTCTGCCAAAGGGAGATTTGCACTAAAAATGGTGTAGGGAACAGTTTGGCAAAGTTGAGAGCTCTGCTGGTGCCTGAAACCTCCTCCCCAAGCTCCCAGCTCACATCCGTAAAACTTCAAAATCCACTGCTTTGCCCTTAATCATTCAGCATGGTCTTGTTTAAGAGTAAGGTGAAGCAGCAGTTAAATCCCTCCTCACCGGGTTTGAATAAGCCAGATGTTCTCTTCTGTAATGGGACAGTTTATCTGAAATAGCAAGTAACCTTTAGAACAAAAATCACAGGTTCCCTTCTGCACAGGGGGCAGAGTCAGGGGGGATGGGGTAAGGAGTGAAGTACTTTGCACCATCTCATCTGATCACCTCACAAAATCAATGAATGTATCCTCTCGGCACACTAGTGGGTAGAGACGTGCCTGTAAAGGCTTTAAGGTAGCATAGTGACTGTAAAGACTAGAACTGTTACCTTGTTTAGGACACTCTGTGGTCCTGTGTAGAGGTGAGACCCAAGGCAGCGTAACGTGAACACCCAGCCTGGCAAAAGGTGCTGAGTAGATGGGTCCCCAGAGAGGGGAGAGGAAAGAGCTGGAGCTGGGGGCTGCAGAGGGCACTGGGCTGTTCTCAGTCTGTCCCAAGCACATCATGCAATGGAAAGTTGTGACCTACTTGCACTATAGGATCCCCAAATAGCACCCCAGCATCTGCATCTTCCCAAGAACAGCCAATAACCTTCCAGAGGTATCAATGAAAAGAAAAGCAGAGTCCCAGAGCATTCCCTGCCACACTGGAGTCCCGACACAGAAGTCTTGAGCATCCGTGTTTTCAGGCAGGCCCCGACATCCTGATCCTGCCACCTCCGCTTAGGTGAGCAGTCCCACTGTTTTCGACAGGAGATGCAAGTTCTCAAATTGAGGCCCTTCTTGCATCTTGTATTCTGCTTGGTCTTCCTTAAATTTGCTCACAAGTTAGTGCTACAGGACTGGACGTACAGTCCATAGTACATTATTTAGTACATTCTTTCTAAAGAATCTCTCTGAAGTTTTCTACTTACTACAGGAAAAGCTTCTTAAGGATGATTTTACTTTGGGCTTTAGCCCATTCCCGACTGGGAAGCTAATCCTTCTTGTGAACACAGGGTCCATTCCTACCAGGTATAAAATAAATGCAACATGGACCAGTTGATCGCAGTGGAGTAAGAGCTGGCTTGCAATGGGGCCGTGTTTTAGCATAGAGTTACCAGGATACCTCTAGATTATATAGTTGTTGTATTTTGGTAGCATGAGGTTTGATACATGATAGAAATCCCATTGCCCTAGATGCAGTGTATGCCCGTGGCTAGCAACAGGCCTTGACTTGAAAGCCAAAGGTGTTTGTACGTGTGAACTAGACACTTGGTTCAGTTTGGTTTTCCCCAAACCGGTGCTGTTCTATGGCTGTTTAGCAAACGCTGTGAAACGCGTGGTTTCGTCTCGGCCCCCTTCTCAGTGGATTGTCACAAGCACAGCAATGGCAAGTGGCACTAAGTTCCCACCTCGGAGACAGGCTCAGTCCAGACTGACCTCAGACGTGAGCCAAGCAACAGCAAAAGGAGGCCCTCCTCTTGGGGAACTGGGCATCTCATGAAAAGCCTTGAACCCATGAGCTTGGCCCTGCCTCCATAAATTATTCCAGACCTGGACTCGGCTGGGAGCCCAAGGATCAAGTGAGCACAGACAGCAAACCAATGCATTATCTCTCTCAGTAAACTCATCCCGGAGGCCAGGGCTGAAGCACGCTGCCAGGGCTGCTGCTGTGCTGTATCAGTTCCATGGAGAAAGGACTTCATTCTCCAGAAAACATTTGCTTTCCCTGAAATCCCTTTGCACATACACCCTTTCTTGGCAATTTGATCAGTCAGGCGGTAAGCTCCTGGACTGTCATGGGGTGAAATTTGGATTTATTTTGTTAACTGCTAAGAGTGGCCTGGTGCTGTGTGCGCCTTAGAGTAGCTGACAATCAACGTTACAAGTGCAGATCACTGGCAGTGAAAAGGCAATGCCTTCCAAGAATCACATAGATTGGGATGGCCACCCCATTGCATGTATGCCTCAGGTACAGGCACCCTCCATGTGCCGCATGTGGCAAATTGAGGAGAGAGCCAAAAACAGAGCAGCCGATCAGAGCAGGATTGGGGAAAGGATATGCGATTAAGTCATGGCACGCCTGCCAGCAAGGTTGGCCCCCACTGATTAAGAAAATCATCACAGTCACTTTCTTTCTGTGACATGCTGTAGCTCGTGCAGGAAAGCCAGATTAGAAAAGCTCAGGATACAGCCCGCCCAGCACCTGTGCGCAGTCTGCCGGACATTGGGACCTTCCCTGCATGTGAGGGGCTGTTCTGCTGCCTGCATGGGATGGGTAGGCGTTTTGTTGTCCCATGAGTTGGGCACACAGGAATCCCAGTGCAGGCAGCATTTCCTGTAGTCTGGGAAAGAGTCTAAAATAGGGATTATACAGAGATTCTCTTTTGGAGATGAAAAGAAAGTCTCGTTCGAACAATTTACTTCATGAAGCAAATTCTTTTGGTGTCCCCGGGTAGCATTAAAAAAATCTTATGGCACGCTGTAGTGCTAATTCCCCAGACAGCAGAAGGCTACGCGCAGGCCTCAGTCACTTGTTGCTCTGAAGTTAGTCCTCCATTCCTTCCTTGTCATCACATAGTGGTCTCTCAAGCAGCTGAGAGTCTTGCCCTGAAGCATTGAAACCGATACCTCCACATAGACTGGCCCGCATGAAGTGCAGAAGAGTGTCACCGTTGTACCCCAGCTCCGCGCTCCTTCTTTGGGAAGAGGACAGGCACTCTGCAAGCAAAGCAGAGGTGTCACGTGTCCTGTAAACTCGAGGGAATGGGTGGAAAGACATAGCAAGTGCCACACGTTTGGACTGTGCTAGTCAAGGAAAGGATTTAAACAGGCTGCAGTTCATGTGGGCTCCCAATTAATCTACCAGGTCCCCAAAGCCAGTTCCTTAGGGAGGCTGCTCGCATCAGCAGGGGCTGCAGGGCTGGGCTTGCATGTATAGGTGACGTGACACCCAATCCTGACAGGTGAGAAGTAAAGATGCTTCTTCACCCCAGTAAGTTCTCTCTTTCCATCCCCCTCAAGTTTCCCTTCCCGGCCCACCCCACGTCAAGCAACTGGCATGTGGCATGCTGGGCAGATGGTACGGCAGCACCACACATACACTGCACAGCTGTGCACATACGGCACACGTGTTCCAGCTTGTTTGCTAGCTCTCCAGATGGCAGCGAGGCTTTTTATTCTTGGTGCCGGAAGAACCAACCGCAGTTGTTTCACAGAAGGCGAGAGTAATCCAGCCATGTCGCTGAGTACTTAGCCATCCCCGCTCCGCCTGCCTATTCAGTGCGCTCCTCTGGGATGAGAGCAAGAAGGACAGCTGTACGAGCTGGAAAGCAAGGCGGCCTTTTGAAAAGGCGAGAGGCATTCAGTTATTGCTATGCTGCACTGGGCTTTTCTGTGTCCTCAGGAGCTGGGTCTTCTCTCTCACTTGAGAGCAGAGCAGCGCATGGCCGCTGTGAAGATGATGCTGTCAGATGGCAACGACCTGAGAGCAGTCGCTTGCCCCCAGAGATGAGCAAGGGTGACTTCTGTTCCCTACTTCCCTAAAGCTTTTCCCTGATACCTCTGGATCCTTCCTGACAGTAGTATCTTCCCAATGACACAAAAGAACATTAAGATTGGCAGGGTTTACCCTGCTTTATGCTGGGACAATGAGAAAGGGCCCTGCATGCTCTAAAATGCATTAAAATAGTACAAGTGCTTTTGCTAGTTTTCCTCTCTGCTGCTACCTGTTCTCACAGATGGCAGAATTAAAACCCTGGGGGAGGCCAGGGACTATAGCCCTCTGAATTTAAGCACATCTTATATACATGGCTCCCTTCCTTTCTGGAGACTCACTGATTTTTTGGGGCAGCTCTTCACCCTGCTGGAGTTGTCAACATTATTCTGTTCTGTCCAGGTCCTCTTGCTACACATCTCCATGGTATGTTAGCCGCTTCCCTTAGGACCATTGAATGTCATGACTTGCCTTTTTCCATCACCTCTTTTACCCACCCCGGGATTCCTCCTGGTCACTGTTAGGAAGAGTAAGCAAATATCTGTCAGGATTGGTTTGAGGAGAGCTGATCCTAGCTTGAGGCAGAGAGTGGATTAGATGACTCCTCAAGGTCCCTTCCAACCTTATTCTCTGCAACTTCTCTTCTTGCCTTTAGCAAGCCCAGGCTCTACACCACTACTTCATTTATGAAAACCAAGTGCTTCCCCTTCCAACCTTGCTTCTATATGGTAATGAAGCTCTGTAATATTCTAGGATCATGCTAGTGAAACTCCAGTAGTTTCACTGATGTTACTCCTGATTTATGCCAGTGTCACAGCAAGATCAAGCTATATCCAAAAGAGACTGAAGGTTGGCATCAGTGTAAATTCAGCACCACCAATACATTTTCAGCCACTCCAGTTATGAGGCCAGGCCCCTCAGCAGGGTAAAACCTAGATCAGGGACCAGCAAAAGTGTAACCAGGTCTCCTTGTCTAGTTGTACATTCAGGTTTGCAGCAAGGCGACTCTCAAGTCAAAAGATGTGCCTGGGCACTCGCTTGTGTCTTCACCAAACTCAGGAGCTGCCAGTCTGTGTATTAAGGAGGGCAAGGGCATGTCTGCAAGACAGAATGAAGGTGTAGGCATATGTGGGTTGGCTTTAATTTACCTATGCTGGAGTACAAAGTCCATGAAGACAGAACAACATGGGCCGCATCCTAACAACAGGTCTGCACACCCAGGTCTGCAACACCCTTGAGCTCTGGATGTTAGCATAGGCCAAAGCCCATGACCCCATGTCTTCACCGATCTTTTGAATCACTCTGGCTAGGATTAGAGCTATAACTATATCAGCACTTTTCTAAGCTTACCCACCACATTTCCGCACCTCTTGTTCTTCTGCAATTGGCAGGACTTCTGTCTGTGCTGATGTGTGTTCTGGGGATATTTTAGTCGGGGTATTCCTGGCTTTTTTCTTTGCTAATAGAGCTGAATTTCCCCCCCTTTAGCATTCCTTCACCGACAGCTACAGGCATCTGTTACTTCCCTTTGGTTGCTACTTTATAGTAGCTGAGCCAATGTGAAAAAAAAAAGGCCTGACATCCATAGTGCTGAGCTCTTCAGCCCACTGATGGCCACCAACAGAGTGTGTCACGGGGAGAAGATTAATGAGTGGAACAGTGTAGTCAATGAAAAGCCTCCTGTTGACTTCCTTTGGAGTTGGAGCAGATCACAAAGGTTTATTCCAGCCCTGTTGCTGCCGATGAAGGGACTCCCAATGACTTCAGTGACAGCTGAAATGGTGGAGGAAACCCTGGATTTGGGGCATATCCTCCAAAAGATCCCAAAGTTGTAGCATTTTCCTTATGTACTGTCACTGAACAAAGCATGAATCTGGGTTCCTTGGAGGTTTAAACCAGTAGTGAGTGACACTATTGATATTTATAGTGCCCTGGGTGCACATGGTATTTATGGCCACAGGAGAGGACAAGACCCCTTGAAAGGAGAATCAAAAGCCAGCAACAGAACAAGGGAGAGGAAAGTAAGGGAGGCAACAGAGAAGAGGACAGACTTCCCCAGAACAGTGAATAAGGTTCAGTTCTTGTCCACGTGGGGGTAGTTGTTGCTGCTTGCTATAGAGGTGACTTTGTAGCCTGCCATACAGTGCTATTCCTGGCTGTTCATACTTCCTCTTCCAGCTGTAGATTCTGTAACTGACCTTCCCGCTCGCCTTAGACCTGATCACTTCCACCAAAATCAGAGAAAAGACTCCTATTGATTTCAGTGGGAATTGAATCCACCTCCCAAGTCCCTGCCTGACCCCAGGTTGGCTCTCAAATTACCCTCATCAGCACCTCACATCAAGGTGATGCAGTGCATGAGTGCCTGAGAGTCTAACCATGGCTACCGTGATGCTCAACACCTCTATTCACATCCCGCATGGGCTTTGCTTCCCAGACCAGTTTGATCTCACCCCACTTCCCAGTTAAATTCTGTCCCCAGCATAGCTCAGGCAGGCATGCTTGGGAAGGCATAGGGGAGGTGGGAGAGCTCTGAGCTGCTCAAGAAGAGGGTTGGTTTTCTCATTAAAGTCAACACTACCTGAGAAGCTCTTTTCCTGGAGGTACTCTGTTGGCAGACGCTCACTGACCCAGGACAGAGCAGCAGCAAAGATGGTAGCAGAAACAGGACAAGCTTCTAGGAGTGCTTAGTGAATCATAAGACTCTTTGAGGCCAAGTCTAGCCCTGGTGCAAACAGTGTTAAGCTTCACTGGAGCTTATCCACTTACCCCGACCTGATTTGGCCTGTAGTTCTTAGAAGATCGGGAGGAAAAGGAGTTCCCTTCTGTGCACACCCCAGTTCCACTCTTGAGGGTGGTTTCAAGCTAGGTCTTGCCAAAGTCTGGGAGCACTGCTTCAGTGTGGTCCTGGCAGCGTGAGCTTCTCTTTCTAGTCTATGCAATTCTTTTGCTACAACAGTGAAAGCTGAGCACATCAGTCCCCAATAGCCACAACATTATGATAAAGCAAAAACACCCCCCTCACCCCCAGTTGCTTCGCCCACATCATGAAATCATGTGAGCCAGATCCTCAGCTGGTGCAAACAAGCACATCTCCATTGGCTGAAGGAGAGATCTGCTGATTGCACCTGCTGGGGACCCAACCATTGTGCCCACAGAGCTTTTGGTTCCTAACCAAGAGACTCCCCATAGGGTTAACTGCAAACAATGATCCTGGAGCTGAGTCGGCCCTGCTGGATTCCAGTCCATAATTCCAGGGAACACAGTTGTTGCAGTGACCTAATGCTCAGGTCACACATGTCCCTAGACCAGAGTTGTGTTGTGTGATCAGTGCTCTGCTGTGCTCTTTGCTCAGCATGGTTGGAGGCAGAACCCCAGTAAAACCCAGAACAACAAACCTTTCTGTGATGTTCAGTCCTAAAGCTGCCTTCTCTGATGCTCAGCTTCTTGTTGAGGTCGGTGGAAGATCTGAGTATTGGAGTCGAGTCCATCCTGAGAGTATGAAAGAGAAGTAGTCCTGACGATGCTGCCTTGGAAGTGTAAGATTTAGTATTATTGGTGTACACATTAGTGCCCTGGTAAAGCCTCCTTACATGACAGCGGTTGTCTTCTACAGTTGGAAAAGAAACAATCTCTCTTAAGGCTTAGTCCCATACTTGAAGTCAATGTCAGGGTATGATGCTACGTGTTAGGACTAGTTCCATATACTTTATGGCAAGGCCTGACATCTTGAACCAGTAAATCACGTGGGCATGCAAAAAAAGCATTTCTCCATATGAGAGAGCTCTGTTTTTGCCATGCAAGGTCGTTGTACCCATGGGCTGAGGCTCACCCCTTGAGTACTTGTGTTCATTCTCAGACCTGTGAGGGTCATGATCCCCGACAAGGAGCCTGAGCAATTCTGTACTTTGAATAAATGGTCATTATCTGGGATTTAAGGAGCACTCCACATACTCTGGGCAGATGCAGCAACAATAAATACCAAGCAAAGAAAGTTAATCCATGGCCAGAGAATTTTGACAAACAAGCCAGACAAGAAAACTCGGTGGAGACCTGTTGGCTCGTGCTCGCTCTTGTTTATCTACCCCCACACGCACTCAGGCATCCATACACGCGATCAGACAAAACCAGAATAGACTCGTTCTCAGCCTTTTCCAAATAACACATTCCTTTAAATAACACTTTTCAAAAACAAGCCGTGATATTTTGGACACTTTCTTCGAAGTGTCAAGGGTGTTGTTTGTCTCTCCACTCCTCCCAGTAGCACCACAGACATGCTGCTGCCCTTCCCAAGCCGTGGGGAGATGACATGACATGGAAAGAGGCAGCAGGAAAGCTTCCTCTAGGACCAGGTCCAATGACCATTTCACACCACCAGAGCCAGCCATTGGCATGGGCTGAAAAGCAGTCCCTGCTCCCGTTTCCTAACCTGCCAATCCCCCTATAGAGGTACCTGAACCCTCATCAAACAGGCTGACTTATCTCAGGGTGGAAGGAGTGATGTAATAAAGCCAGAACTATTAAGCACTGGACATTTATATGAACCTTCTGGAAATTTTTTTGGCGTATTGCTCAGCACAAACAATGAGACAGTTAAGTTACACGGCATGTTCTAAAAAGACTCATCGAAAAGGCAGCCAACTATTTCCCCAGTGGAGCTCTAAAATACTTTAACTCCCAGCGCAAAAATAAACCAGATGAATTAGAAGATAGGTAAATTCAACAGCTTATTATGGCACATTGTAGAGCAGCCTGCTGTCAGGAGGTCTTGCTTTATAGCCTATTGCAAGTGCATACGTTTCAGTGCCTGCAAGCCACAGCACCTTTTCAGTTCCACTTCTGGGGGACAAATCCTGCCCTTAGAATCACAGGAAATGAGGGTTGGAAGGGACCTCAGGAAGTCGCATCTAGTCCAACCCCTTGCTCAGAGCAGGACCAGCCCCAACTAGATCATCCCAGCCAAGGTCTTAAAAACCTCCAAGGATGGAGATTCCATAACTTCTTTGGGTAACCTGTTCCAGTGCTTTGCTACCCTCCTAGTCAGAAAGTTTTTCTTAATATCCAACATAAACTTCCCTTGCTGCAACTTGAGACTGTTGCTCCTTCTTCTGTCATCTGCCACCACTACTAACAGTCCAGCTCCATCCTCTTTGGAACCACCCTCCAGGGAGTTGAAGGCTGCTATCAAATCCCTCCACAGTCTTCACTTCTCTTAGCTACACCAATGTACAACTGGGGCAGGTCCAGTCAAGTGAGAAGATTTACAGTGAGTCATACAGTGAAATGGGAATTTCAGGGCTCAATTCTCCATCCACTCGCACCAGTTTTATGCTGTTGTAACTCTACTGATTTCAGTGGAGTTTCTGTTGAATCACACCAGCATAAAAGACAGAGTGGACCAAGGCTCATAGGGTTTATGTGGATGAGTTTGTTAGGTATTTGTACCAAAATTAGCATGTCCTCATTGACAACAGAAGAAAAAGGCTGGGCCAGAACCTCAGCTGATGTAAATGGCCATAATTCATTCAAAGTCAAGGTTCTCCATCAGCTGAGAAGTTGGACAGTTATTATGAATGTATCTGTTGTCCTTTTCAGAATTGGGTCTTTGCAAGGTAATGGCTCCTGGATCTATTCAGTGCATGCATAATGAGAAAACAAATGCCATCAGTAATGAGGAAGGCAAGAGTCATAGCTCTGCCCAAACCAGGGAAAGACCTCTCATCACCAAAAAGTTATAGACCGGTCTCCCTGCTCAGCATCACCTACAAACACTATGAACATCTTATCCTGCAATTAATTTCACCCTTGGTAGATTCCAAACATACATGAAACCAAGCGGGTTTTAGACTAGGTCAGTCCCATGCAGGCCAACTACTAAGCTTCACACAGCATGTTGAAGATAATTTCCAACAGAAGTTGATCACTGGTGCAGCATTTGTTGACCTATCTGCTGCCTACGATACTGTCCAACACTGCATCATGATCCACAAACTGTACCTTATGACTGACGACTTAGCTCTAAGCCAGACCATCCATAGCTTCTTGGAGAACAGGTGCTTCTACTCTGAGGACACGGAGAAGATCCTGGAGAGGGCACTGATCAAGATATTGGATTATTACCTAAATAATTATCCCACATCCAACCCTAACAAATCTGTGCTTTCCATCCGAGAAACCGGGATGCAGAACACCCCCTGGATGTCACTTGGGGTGACCAAAGTCTTGAACATCAGAAACACTCAGTCTGCTTAGGGGTAACACTGGACCGTACACTTAGTTACAAAAAGCACATATTAAATACCAAAGTCAAGGTCAATACACACAACAGCATTCTGTATCAGCTCGCAGATGCCAAGTGGGGAGCACATCCATCCACCCTATGCACTACTGCCTTAGCACTGTTTCTCTGTGGCTGAATATGCCTCCACCACCTGGGGGTGCTCAAGTCACAGTAAACTTATTGACAATGCCCTAAATGATATATGCAGCAT
The DNA here is from genome assembly GCF_052110815.1 of Crocodylus siamensis. Classification (NCBI taxonomy): domain Eukaryota; kingdom Metazoa; phylum Chordata; order Crocodylia; family Crocodylidae; genus Crocodylus; species Crocodylus siamensis. The sequence continues at coordinate 14,010,760 of NC_143396.1, read as the reverse complement.
TGTAACAGGCTGCCTAAAACCCACCCCTGTTGCCTGCCTAGACGCACTATCCAGCACAGCGCTCCCCTTACATTGGGAGGAAAGCAGCAGGCAACATTGACCAACAGGTACAAGAGTTAGACAATTGCCACCCTCTATATGGACATCAACCAGTTTACTGTTGTCTCTCGTCGAGAAATAGCTTTTTGTCTTCTACCATACCTTTGACCACATCACCAGAATGAGCCAGAAGTACCCTCTGGCAAAAAGAATGGGAGAAACTAGGTGACCAAACTGTTGAATGAAGCTGGTGAGGAACTACCCCCAGTGAGGAGTTAGCCTCCAGCTCCAGCTCCAAATCGCATACATGGTGGAGTGCGAACAGATTGAGAGTGGGTCTTGGAAGATGCAACTTTATCATGTGGCCTCTGTGCAACCAGCCAATGTGTTTGTCAGGAGGAGTAAACCAAGGATCACCTGAGATGCCCTGTAGCATCACAATGCACCCCGCAAGATCTGGCAACATCAGCACCAGAAGCAGTGGCCCGTGCAGAATATTGGAAACAGACTATAGAAAGCTTGGATTGGAGACATGATAAAGAAGAAATCCTGTTCATTGTGGAAGTTGTTAATGGATCCTATGCCCACCAGTTTCTCCACTTCTCTCAGAGCTCTCACATCACATCACATCTTCCCTCCAGCAATGAAGAGGGGTTGTGGCTCCAAAAGTCTCTCTTCAGTTGAAGACAGCAGGTCACTGGAGAGAAATATGAGGCTTCCTCCTCCCTAGAGAGACCTGGCTGAGACTGGACCCTAATCCAATGAAGTCAATGGAAAACTTCCCATGGACTTCCCTAACTAAACCTGGATTTCCACCTTTGGTTGAAATCAGGATCCCAGCCTGGTACCCCCAGCCTTGTTAACAAGACTAAATACAGGGAAGTTTCAATTTCCTTTCCTTTCTAGCACACAGCAGCAATTTCTAAATTTATGACCAAGCTCTTTGCAAATGTAATCTTGGGGGCTGTGCTGGCAGCCTGCAAAAAAAGGTTTGGGAGGGGACACGTTAGAATAGGCCACCACTGGCAGACATGTAAACCTCTCTCTTGCCCCAACATTTAAGAGCCAAGTATATTTATTTTCGATCTGTATGGATCCCCCATCCAAGCACTAACTAGGCCTGACCCTAATTAACTTATGGGATCTGATGAGCCAGAGGTAGGCAGCAGTAAGGTAGATCTTATTTAAAAGAATTGCTAGAAACCCAGTTTTTCTCAACCAAGCATTGCTAGGAGTGTTCTGCTGGCATAAGTGAGAACAGCATCAGGCCTGAAATCTTCTGGTCTCAGCAGCTTTCTTGATATCTCAGCTTGTTCCAGACAGAGCCCTGCCCTCCTCCGCAGCATGTGCAGAACCCTGTCACCAGCTTTCTCTTAGGGATGGACTAAAACCTAAACACTGGTTCAAATTAGTCTTGTTCAGGAAAGGCTTGGACCCGGATCTGAACACAGTGACTCAGGCATATCTCCGTTAATCATTAAAGCTGGAGCCTCTCTCAATTTCCCATTTTTAATTCAAGAGGAAACATGAAAATGGCAGGAGCTGAGCCAAGTGGGGAGTGCTCCTAAGAACAATTTATTCTTATGCTGTCACTACGGAGAAATACTTCTCTATCTACGGTGCTGGGCAGGTCCTATCATCATGGTATCTGAGCCCCTCTGAAGCCCTGGAACATGCATCTTCTCTCTTGACTACAGACTCTTTTCTCAAGGCTAGCCCCAATGTATATCATGTCACATTGTATAGAAACAGGGTCATTTAATATCTCAACTGAGGAGTTCCTCTACTGTTAATATCAGGACCCTTCTTGGAATTTGTAACAAGTGTGCCATGCAATAATTTGCTTTAAAAAATTAACAAAACAGGGGAAAAAAGAGAGAGAGACAGAGAGATGGGAGGAAATCAAAGGAGGAAAAAGAAAGTTTCCTCCAGCATTTGTGCTGTAACTGGATGACATCTGTGCATCAGCCTCAAGTATTTCATGGTCTATTTTACTTCCGCTTGATTTAACTTTCCTCTTGCTCTAATTCTGAAACCATTCCCACATTTCATTGAAACCTTCCTTTTTTTTTTAAACTCTATAGTGCTTTGTTCTTCAGCCCTGATTTCTGTTTGATCTGAGCTCTCAACTGGTCTGGTCACATCCTTCCAGTATTGTCCTCTTCACCTCTGCAGGTTTTTACTTAAAACATATAAAATTATGGCAGCTGTGGCCAAGATGGTGCCTGAAGTGAAGTGTTTTTGGTAGCAGTAGTGATGTCACTAAAAGGATTAAGAACAAAAAGGGAGTTATTAGGATCCCTGATAAACAGGCACTTGGGAGAAAGTGTGGGCTATGGTCAAGAGAGTATCCAATATCTCATCATAGAGATTTCTATCATATACACTCTGGCTGAGTGGTTTGGCCAACATCAGAGAGAAGCTACTTCATCCCTTCCATTCAAACCAGCAGTGGTACACAGAAGGTGAATTTGGCTTGCAGCATTGTTTGCATACTCTTTGTGTTCACTGCTTTCAGACATGAAGACAACCAGGGTGGAGAAATGGGGAAGGGAATGGCAAAAGTGGCAAAGAGGAAGCTCCTGCAAGAGGCAACTTGGCATTGCCAGTGAGGAGGAGGAAGGGGACTAGTAGGTAGTCAGGTATGAAATGGAGACACAAGTGATCCGGCGATCGGTGCAGTGTAAAAGCTTGCACCAACAGACTGATGGGCGATCTGAGTGGCCAGGGTAGAGGGGTGGGTTTCAGAGAAGTGGCTCAAGCTCCCATTGACCCTATGCAAGAGAATCAGTGATTCACACTAGTGACTTGAAGAGCCCCGGCGATTTTCAAATTGGTGCATGAAGCCCCAACCCTGTTGATACTCATGTAGCACCATTAACTTTAGTGGGAGGCTTCACTTTAAAATGGGACCTGACTGCCAAGAGCTTTATGTTATCCTAGAGGAGATCTGTGGGTAGGTTCTGTGAAAGGACTAGCATCCAAGCTAGACCTTGCCATGGCCCTTTACTAATAAATCTCTTTTGGGAAGTGGTGTGTGGTCTAGCTGATGAAGAACGGCTGTCCCTAGGTTTGGCTCTACCATGGTTCTGTATTTTAGCATTTGCTTCTGTTGCAAGCACTGGTCAGCATTATAAGCGTCTCTTGTTGAAGGCCCTGAATCTATTTGCTGGAGTCGAGTGTTACTCAGGGTAAGTGAAGATAGCAGAACCTGGCTCCAAAGCTCTTGCCTCCAAACAAAAATGGTCAGACACAAAGTAACTGATCATAAGATATTCTTGCCCCCCCACTTCGCCTGCTGAAATGAAGCTACCTCATGCTGGTCACATCCCCATGGAGATCAGTGGGAGAGCGGTCTTCAAAAACAGAATTGATGGCATGAGTCAAGTTCCTCTGCATGTAAAAAAAATCACTAAATAAACAACCTATAACTATTTTGTCATGTTTCAAGCACAGATAATTTATTTATCTAACCTATTTTTTTTCTTTGTTGCCCTTTCTAGGTTCCCTGCTATTCTTATGGCCAAAAGTTGTCCAAACTGGCCATCTTGAGAATAGCCTGTAACTATATCCTTTCCTTGGCCAGACTAGCTGACCTGGACTATAGCGCAGACCACAGTAACATGAGCTTCTCCGAATGCGTGGAGCAGTGCACGAGGACCTTACAAGCAGAAGGAAGATCTAAAAAAAGGAAGGTATGTTCCAGATGGTGGTGGTGGAGGGGAGCCAGGGGGGGGACTAACAGAAAATTAATCCTCAAAAATAGCGAGGCACAATTCATCTGAAGTGATTCCCTTCCTTGGAATTTTTCTTTATTCCTAGTCTTTTTCCTTTCCCCACTGTTTAAGTCGTTCTTATCCTGCCATCCCCCTCCTGATGGGCAACTAAAGGGAGGAAGAGCTCGGCACAGAGGAGAGGAAGGATAGAAAGCCACATTCCTCTCTAATCAAAAGCCTTTCTATCCTTCCTCTCCTCTGTGCCGAGCTCTTCCTCCCCTTAGTTGCCCATCACGCTTTAACACAAGCATGATCCTATTAGAGTTGTCTTGTGGCTGTTGTTGTTACAACAAAGCAGCCCAGGGTCACCTTCGGTAGATCATAAAGCACAATCATTCGACTGCATTTTCGTTTTGTTTAATCTAACACTTATCTCCACGAAAATCATCTGATAACAACAACAACAAAAATGTAGCTAATGGAGACACTGCATGTATAAACACATTAGCGAGATGCATGACCTGAAGAACATATGGGTATCTTGAGGAAACAACACGAAATCTAATTATGTATTGCATTCCTTTAGGTTATTTAACATTGAACCAATTAGGTGAAATCATCATCAAGCCACGTTAAAGAGGAAACTGAGCGTTCTGCCAGTTTTCCTCTCGGAAAGTGACATGGGTAAATTAAAAGAGTGATTGATGTCTTTGTTCAGCGGTTTATGACAAAAAGAGTTTTGTAAACTTGAATTGAACTTCCCCCTGCATTCTGGGCTCAGTTGTCATGCAGGATAATAAATCAGCAGGGCTTTAATGGATGAGTGGACAGCTAAACTGAGGCGCATTCTCCCTCTCCTCTCGTAGCACAAGCTACCTCCGATTCAGAAAGGCTTCCTTATTTCTTCTCTCCCCACTATTTATTGCAACAAGTCGTGTTACCCACATCCAGTTTATAAACACAACAGCACAGTCCATGTTGTTTCTTGTAGTTGCCACCAGTAATATTTATGACAGAAGCAACAGCATGGTGTTCTGCTCCTTGCAAAACACCCAGGAAAAAACACCTTGGGGCACAGACTCTTTAAAAGGCCAGTCGAATTCAGACCGAGTGACAGGGTGGTCCTGAGGATATATACATCTTATTAGATGTCCCTTGCATGTGTGCAGCTAATGAGACCTTATAACATTTTTTAACAGGCCATAAGGGACCACTTGCATGGGCTCATCCTATAAGATTGAAAAAAAAATTACCATATTTTCATGGTCATAAGAGCCAGGAAGAACCAGGGCAAAGGAAAAATGAAGTTATGCTTTCTGCCACCATCTTGATCCTTCCTCATCCTCTCTAATCACTGAGTCTAGTCACAATGCAATCATTACCCTGTCTTTCTCCCCCCAAATACCTGCACAGCCCTGAAGCACAGGAATTGCCCACTAGACACTGCAAAACTGACTCTGAGTCTTTATTATGTGGATGGGAGGGTGAAAGAAGAGAAATGCATCCCAGAACCCAGCATCTCCACCAACCCAAAGGGGAGTGGGATATGGGTTATTGCAGGCCAGTTTTCTGGGTCATGGATTCTTGATAGTTTGGGAACCGTTGTCTGAGATTATGGAAATGAAAGAAGGACTAACAACAGAAATTGGATGTAGGTTTTAAACACCTCCACGTTCAGGGATGTTCCGATCTGGGGTTTAGACTTGGACCCATCTTTTACAAGAAATTAAAAAGTTCAAAACTACCATTTATGTTGTTCATTCAGCATCAAAGTTATTCAAAGGTAAAACAAAACAAAACAAAACCGCTATCCGAGGCTCATAAACAATTAGACTCGCTGAAGGAGCACACGCCCCCTTATGAACAACCGTCCATCAGCAAAAAACAGCATTACAAAATGAGATCCACCAAACCCTCAAATTCCCAAAGAGCCACAACACCCACTCAGAAATAAAAGGGGGCTCTTCACCGTAGACAGGAGTACCAGGCTCATTAGTGTCACCGGTCCTAATCTGTTCTCAGAGTCTCACAAGCGCACGCTGTGTCAAGGTCCTAGCTGGAATGAGGCAAGTTTAAGTAACCCAAATCCTTTCCCACTAGGTGCATCAATAGGTGGGCCCTACAATATGCATAGTGTCATCCTGCTCAGTATTTCCCCGGATGCCATGTCTGAGGAAGATGCATAATTGCAGCTGAGACCAAAATGACCAGGCAGTGTTTGGACACCTTAACCAGTCAGAGCACTTGGAGCAAATGAGCATTTTATGGCTCCGTGTCTGGACAGTATGTGCCACTATTTTAGGGCCCCATCTGACTCCCGCAAAAACCAAGGGAAAACCCCTCCCCGAACCTTTGTTTTCAGTTGGAGCAGGATTAGGCCCTGTGACATTTAGAAATGGGGCAAGGTGAAACAAGGAACTGAATAGGGAGAAGAAAGCACTTTTCAATGCCTAAATTAGAGAGAGCATGATTTCCCTTCATCCGTAGCTGCGTAAAGACGAGATGTAAACACACGGTAATCATGATCAATTTACAGGGCTGAGAGATGTGTTCATAAATGATCTGGGGGTGGATACTAGGTAGTGTGAAAGGGTCTTGTACTCAGAATGTGGAAGAGGATACAATGTCTTGGACCAAAACCATCACTCTCTTATTAATTTCGAAATAGGCACGTTTCCTGAGCTCCGGGTGTGTTTTTAATCAGTTTTCAAAGCTGCTGTTAGCTGGGCAGTTCCACTGAATTATCAGCTTTAGAGGTTCATCCCCTGCTTTCTCTCTAAAATTTGTAACAAGTCAGATGAAAACATTTAGCCCCCAAGCCACATCCATCTAGCCATTACATTCTGCAGGACACTTATCAACTGTCATCTTTATTTTATAGTGGCTCTCCCTTGCCCTATCGCTCTTGCACTCAATTCTTGATCAGATCAAGTGTGCAATGGCACAGTAAGCTTTCCACACACAAAGAAGTAGCTGACTGGAGTTTGTTTTGGCAGGCAATGGCTCCAGATGTTGTATTTGCTGGATTGCGCATAGCCTTTTGCTTTGTTTTGGAGGTTGCACTATCTGCTGTTCCTGACAGTAGTCTGTTGTACCGAACTTGCTGTGGCCATAGGAAGCAATGGGTTCCCCCCAACATACATACGCACCATAGTGCTAATTAGAAAAGTTGACTTTATGCTACAAAAACCTCTTGAAAGTATTCCTCTTTCTATGCTTAAATGGAAGCTTATGGCTGTTGCAATTGAGACTTGAATGAAGGTGTTTGATGATTGCAAACTGCATGTAAAAGTGATTAGGAAGGAAAATTAAGGACTTCAACAGCCTTTCTAAAGCAGGGGTAGGCAAAATATGGGCCGTGCGCTAGATCCAGCCTGCCAGGGGATTTGATCCAGCCCACAGCGGGTCCCTCAGCCCCTCCTGGCCCAGGTGTGGGGGGCAGCCCTGGCTGTGCCGCATGCGGGCGGTCCCACTGCCCCCAGGCACGCGGCGGGGAGGGGCAGGGCAGTGGCCAGTCTCCCTTCCCAGCAGCCCCTGTATCAGCAGCTTCTTCCAGTCTCTGCCACTGAGCCCAGCCCTGCTGTGCAGGCACCCTGCTGCCTGAGGGCGCCCGACGGAGTGGGGGAGTGGGGTCTCCGCAGAGACCAGCCCGGGACAAGCGCAAGCTGGGTACGCTCAGTTGAGAAAATGGGATGGAGCTGCAGGCGGGCAGGGAGCAGCATCCAGGAGCAGGACAGGCAGGTGGGGCCGGGATCAAGGTTGCAGGGCAGAGACAGCATGGGGCTGGGGCCCAGGGCAGAGCTGCAGTCTGCTGCCCACACATCCCCTGCCACAGGCACTGGTTCCCCAGCCAGGGGCATGTGGGGAGCAGATTGCGGCTCTGCCCCAGGCCTGTGCTGTCATTACCCCGTGGTCCCAGCCCCAGCCCACTCCTGGATGCCACTCCCCACCCTCCTGCAGCCCCATCCCATCCACCCAGCCGAGCATGCTCTGCCTGTGGCTAGTCTCCAAGGAGACTTTGGGAATCACAGGGCAGTGATAACATAGGGCCAGATCCCAGGGCAGCACTACCTCCCACTCCTGTTGCAGACTGGGGGGTGGCAGCTCACCAAAACTCTCCTAGTGGCCCTCCAGCCCAAATAATTGCTCACCCCTGTTCTAAAGCAGTTATCATGGCTTGGAGGGATGGAGGAAATCTTTCATGCTGTCATACAAATGACTTGGAGCCTCTAGTAGTAAGCAACCATCAGTTCTTCTGGACCATGGTGTGCAAGAGGTCACCAGGGCTTTCAGTGACTTGGCAAGCTGAGTCCTGCTGGCTGGCTTACGATAAGAGGGAACACGCACCTTTAAAATGGTCATCTCAGGATGGGGCACGTTCTACCCTGGATCCTGGTAGAGGACAGAGAGTGCTGGCTGTGGGAGCTGTGGATGTAACAGCTAAAAGGGGACGGGTCAGAAAAGATGGGCTGCCTTGAATTTTTCTACATTCCAGGCACCTATTCAACATGATCCAAAGCTCAATGAAGTCAAGACAAAGGAATTCGTCCTGGACTTGGTGCCCTCTGCATCAGGGCCTGCTCTAGTGTTATTCATGCACTCCTGCTGCCCCAGGGAGCAGCGTACGAGACAGGCAGCTTCTTCCATTCCACTGTTATGATCACACGCACGTCAAATTGCAGATTCTTTTCGGCCGTTTGTTTGTTTTCTCCTTTTTGGTGTCCGTTTCCCCTCTCCTCCAGCCGTCCCTCTGCGCAGGCCATGCTTGTGGCACACTAGTCCCAATTCTGGTGCCATCCATATAGTCTAAATCAAGCAGCTCTGATCTGGATGGTTTATATTCTCACTTCGGACCATAAAGCATTAGGCCAGCTGCTGTGAGAGCCCGTGAGCTATATGCCTGGCTGCTGCCCGTCTACTAGATTTGACCAGTGGTTCTGTGTAGCTGTGAATGCACCAGCTAACACTGGCGTCTTCTCCTTAGACTTTGCCCCAAATCCCCTCCCAGCCTCAGTCCTCAACACAGGTGCTCCGGTCTGCCGTCACAACACAATCGCAGTGTTAGTGCCCGGCCAAAGGCCAGGGGAGAGGACCTGGTCCTCGATAACATCCCCTGTAAGTCACTCGCTCCACCATGCCGAGTGAAACCCCCCTAGCAGAGGGAGAGCAGACTTCAGAAAGGCAGGCTTGCTGCTTTCATTAGCTTTCTGCCGAGAATGTTAAGCCGGTCACCCGATGCAGCAAGGAGCTTTACTTTTCTGTTCAGCTGCAGCTGTTTAGCTTGCAAGGTTCATTTTTTTGTCCTTTTTGTTTTTGATTAGTTGTTCTGTTAGTCGGTAACATTGTTGAGTACATGGAAGCTAAGCTGGAGCAGGGAGGGTTTTTCCCCCCCCCCCCCCTCTCTCCTGGCAGTCGCAGACTCCAGATGTTCAGAGTGCTAGTTGGGAAGTCCTGCTGGCGCCACTTAGGGCAGAGGGCAGGGGAAAGGCACGCGAGCTGGAACCCAAAGCACTCAGTCACTGCAGGATTTGGCACATTCCCCAGCTTTCTGCTGGCACATTCCCCAGCTCTCTCCTGGCCATCTGTTCCAAAAAAACACTTTCAGAACCTCATCATCACTCAGGATACAACACTGAGAGCAGCTGTTATAGAGGCAGAAGGAAAAACCATGCAAAAGGTCTCTTTGTAAGGGAGGAAACTGGGTTATGAATAACAGCATAACAGTTGGAGCTCAATAAAAGTTTTCTGCTGGAATTTAGTTTCTTATTTTTAATTCCCGTTGTGTATGTATGTGTGTGCGTGTGTGAATATATGGTGAATACACACACCCAGCTTTAACTTTCTCTGTGTGTAGCTATATTCTTATACATGTAAAGTAAAAAGGCACATTTACTTATCTGTGTGTATAGAGTTCTCATACATGTATATATTTGCCTACAGTTTTAATTCTGTGAGTATATGTAGTCATATGTGAAATACACACATACACCATTTTAAATCTGGGTGTAGAGATATATTCTTATATACATATGTAAAGCATACACCATACACACATCGTATAAAGGGAATTTTAAAAAGGGAATCTGTAGGTATATACACACATACTCCATCATAGTATAATATGAAAATTCAAACAGTTAAGATAAAAAATATTTGGTTTTGATTGGTTGATTAATTGTTTTCAGTTAGCTGATTTTGATTAAGGTTATACAGTCTTCACTGTATGGGATTTGTATACAAGCTTAAAACGTTGCTGTAAATTTGTAATGCTCCCTGAATACTGCAAAAGAAATAAGTAGCTCTATTATAGATAATATAATGCAGAGTTTTCAGCAGCCTGTTTTGTTTGTTCCTTTGTGCAGGAGTGAAAGAGCAGTGACCTTATATCATGTAAAAGGTAGCACGAAGCACCAGTTGTACAGCTCCGATTTTGTCTGCTGAGAATGGATTTGTTTTAATATTAGTGTGTTGTGATTTATCTGTATGGACCCCCAGGTAAAGCTACAGCCCCTGCCCCTGAACATCCTTCAAACTAATTTGAAAGGCTTGTAAAGCGGATTGCAGCTCTGACAGGGAACGCACGTATTGATGTAATGATCAATACTAGCTTAACACACATCAGCAGTTTAGCTTCCCCATCTGATACACTAAAGTCTTGATTAGGTGAACCCCATTTATTCACCATAGATTCATGTACCACAGGGGTTTCTAATGCAAGGAGGGGTGAGGGTGGAAATCAGGTTCCCATTTCCCCCTCCCCTCACCAAGCAAAGCAGAAGATCCTGCTTAAAACAGCTTCATTTCCCCACTAGGAGAGTACAGCCAGTCAGCACATCTGCTTCCCTACAGCCACTTGGTTCAGTGTGCCTGGGGGAGAAAATGGACCACTCTGGTATGGGGACCTGTCTTAGTCATCTATAGCTGGGAAAGCAGCCCAGCAGGTTGAAATCTGTATAGGCCTTTCCAGTTCATTTCAGGTCCACATAATTGTGTTTTCAGCCATCCTAAGAGACTTCAGCTCATCTGGGTTCAACTGGCTAAAACGGGTAGGAAGCCCCCAGCACAGGTGCCAGAGTGTGGAGCATGAAGGCATTTTGCTGGGCCCGCGCCCCTTGGGATGGACGGTGGGGAAGGGACTGGGGCTTCACTCCCACAACAAGGATCAGGCCCCTTGTGGCTCCCCTGCCGTCTGCCCCGGCACGCCAACCTAAGTCAAGGTTGCAGATGTTTTTGGCACTCCACCCAAAAGCGTTGCCAGCCCCCGGGCTCGAATGTCATCCATTTGCTGTGCACAAGGAAGCCAAGCCACTCTGGATAGCATCACGGGCAGATCCATAATCGTGGAAAGGTGGGGGGGTGCAGCCACACACCCCTTTGGCAGAGTGGCTCATGCGCAGCAAAGAGAGCTCACCCTATGGACTCCAGAGCTGTGCGAGAGCGGGGGCTCTGGCCAGACCCCACACCAACCAGCTGGTGAGCTCAGAACTCATAGCACATGAGGAGCTGTGACATTGAAGTCCCAGTGGTGTACAGCCAAAGAGGGGGGTGCCCTGAATCTGCGCCCCCCCCCCGAATAGCGTAGGTCACATGGAAAGCAGACTACTACACAAATGCCATCCTAACAACTAGCCCCCAGCAGTTCTTCCATGGCAAGCACTGGCATTCAATACACGTGCGATTTGGGGAGGCTTAAGTGTCAAAGCGCATGGCGCTAAGGAGCTGTTCCAAGAGGGAGCAGCATAACCCATGCAACTGATATAAGCCAGACCTACCCCAAGATGCTTTTGCAGTTCTCTAAATTTGGTTTGACTGTGTTGACAGTGACCCTTGCCACCTGTAATCTTGCTACCTGTACAGTAATGGATTGGAGTATACCGGCAGCCCACGCAAGTTCACAAGTCTCTCAATTCTCCCCGCGCTGAGGTTCCTCAGTGCTGTGGTTTCCCTCTCCCTCGCTTCCATTTCTGCACAAGTATTAGTCCCGCTGGGTTGCAAGAGCATACCCCTTCTGCTCCATTTGAGACGTGGCTACAGACGATCTTGAGCAGCAGGTCCTAACTGGAGTCTTTCACTGCGTAGGATGTGGGAAGCCCACCCACATTCCCTGAGCATCAAAGATCGCAGTCCCTTGGATTCACCCCATAGAGGTCAGACAAAAGCAAGTTTGATGGATCTGTGTAGCACTACCCAAGAAGTCCATCCCACTCTGTTTCAGAGACCAGGGAGAAGCTGCATGTGCCGCTGGAGTTGTGGCTTCCAGAGTCAAGTGTGGAAGATGCAACCCCTCGTTTATGTAGAAACAAAAAGGACTGTCCAACAGAGATCAGATACCTACAATTGAAGGAAAAGTGAATATAGAGAAGGTATCAGAAACTAAAGAACACCAAATAATACAGGAATCATGACACCCGGAGACGCTTCCTTTGAATCTCCAAGGTCATGAGGCCAGTTCTCAAGGTCAAGAATCAGTGGAGTTCAGATTATTTTTTAGACTAATTAAACCAGCCAATATAAAGTAAATTAGGCTTCAGAGTTTCTGCCTATAGTGAGAAGAGAGGGGAGAGGGGAAAGAGAAATGATGTGTTCCTTATCTCTCTTTGACTAATACAAGCGAGTGACTACACTGAAATCATAAGAAGGGTTTTCTTCCTTTTGTATTCCCTTCCCCTTGTATGTACAGCATTTTTCTGCCCTGAGCTCGTTCCTGTGCATTCATCTGCACATAAACTAAGGCTGGTCTTCCCTATCTCTCAGCATATATTTTGTTGCAGAGAACTGCAGTGAAATCTTTTTCCCCCCCAAAACACGTTGCATATCTCCTAGCTGTGCACTACGGAGCAATATTACTGTGAATAAATGGACAGTGGTCAAAATGCATGAAAGTGGCCCATGTTGAGATGCATTTGTGTATTTTTATGTATTGTTTGTGTACTACGTGGTCAGCAATCCAGAGCCCACTAAAGTCACTGAGAGTCCTTCCACTGACTTCAGGCGATGTTGGATTAGATTCAGAAGGCTGGAAAACCAATTAGCAACCAGAAGTTGTCTGAATTTAAGGGAGTGCAGTTGTGCCATATCTACTCCCCCAACCTTTTTATTTTCTTCAAAGATGCTTGATAGGTCATTAATTTCTGTAGTGAAATATGTCCAATTTATCAAGACACTGTTACAAGCTAAGACATGGGATTCAGAGTATATTCACTTTTCTACTATCCTTAAATATTACTAAGGCAGTTCCTTTTGTCAGGATTTTCCCCCCTCAGCCCTCTTTGTGTTTTTATTTCGCATGGGACAAATTAATCCTGACAGGTGAATTTAAAGGAATGTTTATTATTTAGCTGTGTAAAGCACCAATTTATTTTACACACAGGAAAAGGGAAAGCCTTCTTCCTGATGAATAAGTTAGCAATATAAGATTGTCTGTCTGTGCATCTCCAAAAGCTAAAATATGAAAAAAGCCGAGGTCAGGATTTTCAGACTTTGGCACCTAAAGGCGTGTACAGGAGTTGGTTTTTTTTCTGCCATTTAAAGTACTTTATTGCTGTGACCTAAGAGAAGTGTCTAGCTTAACAGCACTTTAAGAAGTGGATACAGCGCTTTAAATTAACGCTTGTTAAGTGAGGTATTAAATTTGAAGCGCTGTACTTTCCAGCACTTTAAATAACTTCTGTACATTGATTAAATTTCTGACCAGTGGAAAAGCTGCAGGAGGCTGTGGACCGCCCCCTGCCAACTAGCCTGGAAAGTGCAGGGCAGATCAGACCCCCCCCCCCCAACACTGCACTTCTGTCATGTTTAAGAGCACTGTAACTTTATAGTGCTATAAAAAGTGCTCTAAATTACAGCACTGTAAAACATTCATGGAGCACTTCTGTATACACCCCAGAATAGGGTGCTTTTCATCCACATTTTGTTCATCAAAAGAATGTTAGGGTGCCATATCCCAACCAGCACAGGGGTCCTCTTTCTTGATTTACACAATCAAATGCTAGATTTGAACACTCAGCACATAGTTAATAAATAAATACATAATTTTTTTTAAAAATCCCCTCACCCTTCTTCTGCTCATCGAGAAGCAAAAAATAAGTGACACCAAAAACATTCATTTGGAGCTATTGATGTCACCACTCCCTCTGTTTAAAGGCAGTGTTTTGACTGTGTCATTTCTCCTGTCTCTGTGTTTCCATTGCTTCAAAGAACTTTAGGGAGGCGTCTGCTGTTTTCAGCATAGAAGAGAAACAAATGCACACTGTGAAGAATTGAATTACATTTATCTGATGGATTTGTTAAACATTTTGAATCGAGATTCCACCAGCCCAAACCCCAGCCAGGCTGAACCAAGACTGCATTGTACTTAGCTTATAGTGGGCCATAGCAGAACTACAGACCCAAATTCATCCAAATGCTGGAATATGCAAAATCCAGATACGAGCTCCCAGCTTTGCCATTGCAGCCCATCTGGATTTTCACAGATACAATCGTATCGATCGTGCATTAATGAAAGCTCCGGGCCCTGATTCTGCAACGGCCTTGGTACGGTCTTATCACTGGGATGCACTAGCATTTTCTATGGTATTCTTAGCTGGTCTTTGGGTTTTCCTGGAGAAACCTTATACAGGGCAAGGCTGCAGTGCACATTGTATGCCTATATACACTGTGGAGGGGGGAAGCTTAAAGGGGCCTTCACAGTAGGCCGTTACAAAGACTCCACGAGGATAATATCAAAGAAAACATTGATACTGTTGTCTCTGTTATAGCTTCCAATCCTGACAAACTAGAGAAGCTTAAAAAAAAAAAAAAACCCACCAAAAAACCTGAATCAGTATCAGAACAAAACGTATCTCTCAGGAGATATTTAGAGATTTTAATCTTTCCAGATTACCAAAAGAATTCTTCTTAACGGCAACATGATTACAGTGTCCAAGCGCCATCGCAAAACACTTGGAAGAATGCAGGGCCCATATCTAGGCAAGAGAGAGCACAAAGGCTGAAAGCTGAAGCCAGGCATATTCAAGTTAGAAAAAAAGATACGCGCAGATTTAGTAGCGAGAATGACTGGCTGTTGGAATAAAGAGAGCAAGGGAAAAGGTGTAGTCCTCTCTCTATTGGTGTCTTCACACCAAGACTGGATGCCCCTCAAGAAAGCGTGCTTTAGCCCAACACAAGTCATTAGCTTCAGCACAGGGGTGGCTGTGCCCACTTACCCTGACTGATGGCTGGGGCGAGCAAATGACTGCTATTTTCCTTTGATCATAGCACAGTCTGACACTTCCCGTAGCAGAGATGTCACACCTCCCATTCTCTCCCCTCATCCATCAGCGCCACCTTGTTTCAGGCAGATAGTGCGGCCCTACTTAATTCTCTTTTTCGGGAGAAATGCATTCAAGCAAGTCAAGCCCCTGATTCACTTAAGCATTTAAAGATTCACATTAGGCACTTTTCTGTATCTTTAGGCCTGAACATATTTATAAGTTGAGCCACTGGACATCAGCCCCTAATTCCCCTTGATTGTTAATGCATTAGGCTCAAAGTTAGACACCAAACTCCCACCGATTTCAGCAGGAGGATAGGCACTTACATACATTTGTGGATCTGCCCCTAAGTCTCTAAGGAGTCTAAGTGATTTAGGCACATTGACAAATTTGAACTTCAGCCCCTTACAAAATTAGTCTCTAAGGATTCTAATAAGGTCTCAAAATATTAAATATTGTTTGGGATTTCTTAGGGAGCATGCTCCTACTCAGCATGGAAGGGGTGCTGGGAAAGGTTTCTCTCTGTTTTAAGACGCCCATCTGAGCTCTGTTTATTACGATACAGTAATGAAATCTTTTGGCGACATTCCCCAGTCAAGCGTGAATTCCCCAACAAGGCCTGCTGCTCAAATGGTTAAATGATTTACACCCAGATAAGTGGGAGGGGGATGGTCCCATTCTGAAGGCCAAGCAGCCTGACAGCCGGAAAGGAGAATGTAATAACTCGCATCACTATCGCTCAGTCCAGGTTGTCCCATTCGATTTCCTTTCCATTCGTAAATCTGAGATCAGCTTCTGAAACTCAAGATAGGTTCCCAAGAGGTCTTTGAAAATTCGCAAGGCCTTTCAAGTGGAAGCTTGGTCTTTACTAGCATTTCTAGCTTTTAGTCTTCTCTTGCTCCATTCCCTCCCTAAAAATACACACATTCTTTAGCATCTCTGTCCCACTCCATCCATCAGCTCTATGCTATGCATGTCCATTACTGTTGTATTCACAGTTTCTCGCTGGGCAAATAAGATCTTTTTGCTGGGACAAGTTTCCTTTGTAGGACTCACTAAAACATGGTCAAGGAGGCTCTATAAGTTGTGCCTGCAAAAGTGGGGGGGGGTGGGTAGCAAGACAATTTACAGAAGTCCAATTTTACCATGGGGCTCTGGCATTTGCTGCTGTCTGTGTACAGAAAGGGGAAAAAAAAAAAAAGAGAGAATTTGAAGGAAAATGTGATCGATCACACACAAACACACATCATCTTCTCTCTTCTCCCAAAAAATTTTCCATTGTGTGTGCATGTGGGGAAGGGGGAAGGGAGAGAGAGGAGGGAGAAGAGGCTGAGGGAGGTGTTAACAAAGAAACAGGAATTAAAAGGAGAAGGGCAATAAATTAGTTTGGGATAAAAAGAAAAAAAGAGAGAGATATTTCCACTTCCAACAGTTTTCAGGGGTTGTTTTTCTCTCTTCTCCTCCCCCACCCCCACTTGTACCACTAAAAGAGGGGAAAAGGAGAAAGAACAAAATATAAAGAACAAAAATGCAAAAGCCATTTTGTTTTATGATGTTTACTGGAAAAAAATACAATACTTGTAGGGGGGATAACTTTCTCCCTCCCTCCTGGGAGAAGTGGGGGGGGGGGAAGAAAACAATGAGTTTTTCCATCAGAAAAACATCTAAAAAGAAAACTCTTCCAGCTGTGTGCACCAGGGCATGCAAGACAAGGTTCTGCCACCTTTATTCTTGCTGAGTAGCTCCATACCCTGGGAAGGGCCCCATTGGGTCACACCATGAAATCCTGGCTCACAAGGAAGCCTTGAAATCGGTGAGAGCCTGCCAGGGTGAGCTAAGCATTCCCAGGCTGGGCCATATATATTTCCACGAGATACTAGGTAAAACACTAGTATGAACGACTAGTGGCAAATGAACCTGGCCTTTAAATACTCCATGCCTCCCTCCTTTCAGGGGGCAGTTTCCTCTTGATCCTGGTGAGCAAGCCTACTTTTTACTTGCTCAGAGCTACTTAGACCCAGTACTGCACCACTGGAGTAAAAGGGAGTCACAGCCTACAGCAAGTACAGCACGTGGCTCTGAAAGAACACGCACCTGTTATTACTGAAGCAGTCAATCCCCTAGTCTCCAAAAAGTTCACTAACCTGACCGTGTATCATTTCTTTCCAGGAATAAAAACTGGGACAGGAGAATTCAGAAGAACGTCCAGCCGTCGTTCCATCTATTTTGGGCAATGGTTGCATAACCCACATGAAGACTGCAAGCAGCTTTTTTGCAGAGACCCCTTTCAGGACAACAGTTGGCTAAGGGACAGTCTCAAATCTCTGGGGGGAAAAAAAAGATGGGATTGTTTGTTTCGTTTTAAGCCAGCCAGCCACCTTTTAGTATGTGCAATTTATTTAGCACTTTTCCCTTTGCTTAACAGGGAAATGATACCTTCTCAGCTCACGTTGTACAGTGGTTTTGTTGTTGTTGCTGTTGTGCCAAAGATTTGATGGAGCTTCTACACCGCGTCTTCATTTTGCCTTAACGTTAAATCTTCGAGCCAAAGACAAGTCAGAAGTTGTGTTCAGATAATGTTGAGCGGGCCATTTCTTAGTGACAAATCACACTTTCCAAATCCTTCTGTAAGTCTCCTCCTATTTCTCCTGTCCATAGTTATCTGCATGAAGCACTGGAACCAAATGCTCACAGTGGGGAAAGAGCCAGGACACACCAATACTTGCTCCAGAAATCGATTTGTTTTCTTTTTGTCTTTTCTTTGAGCAGTTCCATCGTTCTGTTTCTTTGGCAATTACCCTATTTTCTTTCCTGCTGTGAAACACATCCACAGGGTAGAAATACTGACAAAGTGAGACCTGAAACATGATATGTGCTTTTTAAAAATATATATATTATATATATATATAAAAGTAAATAAAAATAAGTGCCATGTAAAGCAATAAAAAGAGAAATCAAAAGAAAGTTCAGATACGCAGAAGGGAATGCAGCCAAAGCTATTCAGAGGTTGTTTCAGTTCTGTGAAGTGATTCTGGAGGGGGGGAGGGAGGGGGAATCAAAGTGGTTAAAAACCCATGTAATGCAAAGGCATTTGAATCCTATATTGTACCTTTCACTTCAAATTGAAGTAAAAAAAAAAATTGAGAAACATTTGCTTGGAGTATGCAGACTTTGTAGGTAATATGGGATGTATGCTAGCAATGGAACAGAACTCCATATCATATAGTGAAAGAATATGGGTGCTTGAAGAAGGGCAGATTCAATGTTTTGCTTCCACTCCAGGGTAAACGTTATGTATGGCGGGACCAAATTCAAGTCTTAGTTATACCAGCATAAAGCGGGCTATTTGCTGTCCAATTTACTCCAATATAGACGATTCTTAATCTGGTCCTGTATTTGTATGAAGCCAGATTGTTGCGTGTTACGGGGAGAGACCAGGGTCTCCTATTATAAGCATGTCATTCTTCACAGTCCAAATTCAGCCAGGTAAAGGGATTCCACGGTTGCACTTCCCAATGCAGATCTGGGACGTGAAGGGCTGGTTTGATTGCCTGATGTCCTCCCTGACAAGCGCTTGAACACCCAGGACTGTGCTGGGCTCGGGGCAGAAGGCTCATTCACCCTGCATATGGCAGAACGCCCAGGTGAAATGCCCAAAGCACACTTAGATTCACACCTGTGAATGGGAGATGACATCTCCCACCATCCACAGGGCACATTGGCATCCTGGCATGTGAGTGCTGCTACTGTCAGTAGAGCAACCATAAAAAAAACCTTCAGTGAATCACGGTCAAGAACAAAGGGCTACGGCCCCTTTAGCGAGACACTGCCGAGAGGTAGCGGAAAATGGGCAGAGAAGTACGAGCTGATGGGTTTGGCATGGCTGAGAGTTAATAGAACAGGGAAGGAGGAAATGAAGGCAAGATGGATAGAGCATCTTCGAGCGAGCTGCATCCCTGGGAGGATGTGGGACTTAGCAGTTTTGCTCAGGACTCCACAAATTTACATCCCTGAATTAAAAGCAAGCAGAACTCAGAACTGGAACAGCTTGTGGGAAATACGTAGTACATGGGTTGCGGTGAGAGAAATGCACTGAACATCACCAGTTCCCTCTCTGGTCTGGAGCAGAGCTGAGTGAAACAATTCAGAGGGAAGACTTCAGTTGAGAAATTCATCTGCCCTGTTTGTTTATAAATAGTCTCAGTCTTTTTTAAAGTGTATTAGTCATGAATTAATTACCGCTCAAGTACTTTCTACTCAAGTAATTTATTAATTGCCTCTCAAGTATTTTTTGTTGCAAACATGCAGTGGTTGCAGGTTGAGCTGTATTACTGTGTTCTGACGGGTTACTTCCCAAGATACTGCTTTTTTCGTCCCCACCTTTAGAGAATAAAGGTCTTAAAATCATGCCTTATTTACAAACCTAAGAATTTACCCTCTTTTGACATGCTTTACCCTTCCCGTTACACTTGCTGCTCTGCACTCAAGCGCTGGAATCGGCTTCGCAAGGGGAGCTGAACCAAAGCAGTTTCGGCTTTTTTGATTGTAGCTGTTCTCTCAGCTCTACTCTGGAGACATTTACCTATGGCTAATGCACGGCACCAATACCATTCAACACCTAAGCTAGGTCTCACCAAGTAGGGGGAGAAAAAAAAGATGCATTTTACCATGGGGTAACACATTAATTACCACTCTTTTGTCAGTGGCATAACAAAGCAGTTGGTTTTACTGAGAGGCAAAGTAGCAGAGGTCAGCAGCAGGCAGGGTGGCCGTGCTGACCTTACACCACCCCCTTCCAGTAAACACCACAAGTGCTTTGTCTCCACTTACTATTTTATAACGAGATAAGGAGCTCATGTTCTGATCTGTCTGCAAAACAAAAACAAAGATGGGGGGGCAGGGAGGAAACCTTGCATGTCAGTAGAGAAAAAGCCTTAAAGTAGATGGCCCATCAGCTGTTACAACAGGAGGGCAAGACTGCTGTCCCATCTCCAGAGTCTGTAAGCAAGGAAATTCCTCTGGCAAGGGGATCTTCCCTGCAATGGCCCAAATAGATATTTACTGAAGGTACAAGGGAGTGCAAGTAAGAGAAGCTGTCCTGTAACGTGAAAGACAGAGCCAGGCCTTTTTTGGTTCAGTTGCATCAAGATGTTAAGCACACCAGCATTTAAGGAATAAAAGCACACCATACCCCTGAGGCTGCAGTTTTATTGGTTGCCTGCTTGTGCGCCCTTTAACTGAACTGGCTCGTTGTCACTGTTGTTCTTGTGTAAACTGAATGGACAATTTGCAAAAGCTCAACAGCAGTTGACCATGACCTACCACAAGGAAGGGAGAAGACACTGAGTTCACTATGTACTGAACAGCTGATCGAGGCTAAATGCATTTCTAGTCTGAAAAGGCAGTTGTTATTGTAGCGTGCTGGGCGCGAGGACAGCTAGCTGAGGTAGGTCATGCTCAGTCAGATTCTGATTTCTTTCACATCCAAGTCAGAGGTCGAGCCTACTAACTCCATAGAAGTCAATGGAGTAATTGTAGGTGCACGCCAGCGTGCTGAACCAAGGATCCAGCTACGGCCCCCACTGAAATACAAAAAGGAAAAGGTATACTCCCATGCCCATGACAAGTATCATCTGACCTCAGAGTATCACACCTTGTTTGTGTTCATAGCATCCATTGCATGAGAATAGCCACCCCGATTAGACTCTCTCACCTTTTGCTGTATTTTTTATAACAGATACCGACAAAAACCACATGAACTGGAGCAAACAGTACAAGTGAAATGAGCAGATATCCCAGGTTGTACCTGCATAGTCAACTATTGCAACAGGAACAGCCCATTGAGACATCATCTAATTCTTTCTTGCACCAAAGTCTTGATGCTCATGGGATGCATCAAGCCAAACTGCACTCTCTAGTAGCCAACTGAGAAGAATCAGGGAAGTTGAACCAGATTTACTGTCACATCACTGAGAGCAGAATACATCCCAAGTTGTGGGCTGATTTACATCTCATGCTAACTGCGATGGGCTTGCGTGGAGCAACTTCATACACGCTGTATCCCCTGCAGAACGGAAAAGCGTATGTTCCAGAATGGGACTGAAGACAAGAGCACTCAGCATAAAACTCCTCACTCTGCACTGAGAAAACAGATGGGGTCTCAGTAGAGAGACCCCAGGCTGAAAATAGCATTTCTAGCTGTACAAGTCTTCAAATGTTTGTTGGTATTCTCCTGAAGGTAAGGGAGAACTGCTACTTTCATTTCAAAGAGTATGGTTCAAGACATAGTGGTAATAAAAAGCTGTCCAGTGTGACCCCTGTGCACCCTAATGACATACAAGCCAGAAGGCAAAGGGAATAAACCCCAACTTTTTCTTTACTTTTCTGGTTTAAGTCTGCCTCTGTTTTTAGTGCTTGGGTGGAAGTGCTGCAAACAGCAGAGAACAAATTTCAGCACATCAGGATTTTAGTTCTGAATAATGCCTTGAAGTACATTGCATTCAACTCTATCAAAATCCTAGAGTCATAGAAAATGGGGCTGGAAGGGGCCTCAGGAGGTCACGAAGTCCAACCGCCTGCTCAAAGCAGGACCAGCCCGACTAGATCATCCCAGCCAGGACTTTGTCAAGGCGGGCTTTAAAAACCTCCAAGCATGAAGCTTCTACAACCTGTCTGGGTAACCTGTTCCAGTGTTTTACTACCATCCTAGAGAGAAAGTCTTTCCTAATACCTTTAAGCCCACTGCAAAGGAGCTTCTGGTTCAAAGATCATCTTACTCTACAGCCTTATGGAAGAGCCAAAGATAATTATTTTATACATCGGAAGTCTTGAGAAGACTAGTGACGAACTAGGACCTCATTGTGCTGAGTGCTGTACCAACACAGAAGAGAGTTTCTGCCCCAAAGACCTTACAGTATTAATACAAGGCACAGTATTAAGATAAAGTGAAAGACAACAGACGAAAACACAGCAGAAGAATGAGGCGATAACAGTCAGCATGGTCAGCAGCAGTCACAGCACATAAGCAAGTTTTGTAGGCATGTCCTTTACTCAGACACATCTGGAAAGCTGGGATTTTCCACAGGTGGATTGCAATGAAAATTTCAAACCAAGACAGCTTTAAAATTCAGAAACTTTTGACATCTGAACCCAGATCCAAATTCCTATTCTTAGAATTAGGCAGCCCAAACTCAGATTCCTTAAGCTTTAAATCGTAGTTTTCACGTTTTAGGTCTTGAGTTTTGTGGCTGAGTATGACCCCAAGTTGGGGGAGCCTCTAGATCTAAATAGTAGAGTTAGGCATGTGGGTCCAAGCTTTCAAACAATATTTTGACAGTTTTTAGTTGTCTATTAAGATTTTTATGACTCTCCATAGGTACCTCTGCACCTTTGGGAACCTAGGTCTCTTATAATCCACACTACAGGACTTGATTCTTCTGTCTTGAGCACAGGTATGAGCCATGGCATGTCTCATTGCCCTGAATTTAACTGAGTCATGTTGCTGTAAAACTAGCGTAATGAGCATCATGGCCTTAGTCCTCCGTGTGGATCTTTCCCTAGTTAGATCATAAATCTGACATCACTATGCCCAAGAGAAATAAAAAAGGACAAATTCTTTGAGGTTGAAAGCCAGATGGATGGGCCTCTGAAATGACACACTGCATGCCTCTTACCAACTCCCATTCCAGAGCATATCATGCTCATTAATCAAAGATGAAACACAGTAAGGGGAGAGCATTCTTCAGGATGGAAATAAAAAGTGCCAGGGTTCAGCAATCTCTCTTTCCTAGGGGTTTCCCCACCATTTTCCATAGCATGATGCTGAGCCAATATATTCTAGTTCAAGGTAAGCTTGCTCCATTACTTTAATATCTCAGTGCCTTAAATCTCCCCCACATGAGGTAGGTAGGCATTATCTCCATATTACAGATGGGAGCAAATGCAGAGAGAGATTTCAGTCAGCCCTTTAGAACTTGTCTACACTGCTGTAGGGGTGGATCCAGAGCATCTTGCACCCACCTGAGACCAAAGAGGTTTGAAATCCCAAGTTTGCTAGCAAGTGTGCTCCAGGGTCACACCCAGGATCTGCTCTCAGGCCTGCCAGAAACCAATAACTCAAGAACGGACAGAAGAATGAGTCCACAGCAGCCCCATTGACATTTTGGCATGCTCCAACCATGTTCCCACTACCAGGCCCCACTACCATGACCATAGACCAGCCCCTAGGTGCCTGGCCCCTGGAGTAGAGTCCAGAACCCTGTGGTAAGCGTGTGGACTCCCTGTACAGCACAGTGGGGGAGGTGAAATGCCTCAGTATGGGATCCAACACTAGCCAAACCACTGACCCAGGCGCCATCAAAACTGACACACTTGTGGGATACAAGAACTAACAAAGAGGAAACACTGGGTGCGTCTACATGTGCCCCTGACTGTACAGTATCCACTGCTATTTGTGCAGTCCCAGCGGTGCAGGGGTCATTTCTCCAGTGACATAGTGGTGGCATCATGGTTAGAGCCTGCCAATGCTATGTCACTGTAGCAATGAGCTCCATCGCCATGGCTTGTCACTACAGTGACAGTGTCTCGTGCAGATGCACCCATTAAGTGCACAGACTGCCCCTTACTACAGGGTGCAGGAAAAAAAAAATCTCAGTCCGCTCAAGAGTCACAGCCCAGATTCTTCTCCTGGAAGTAAAGAACCTACAACCTTTCATTCAAGGACCAAGGAGGCAGCAGGGATTAGCACACCTCCCCCTCAATACAATAGCCTAATATTTACAGGACAACCTGGTCTCCCATTTCCTCTACAACTCGTTTTAGCTCCATCATTATTTAAGGGGATTGAAACCCACATCTCCCACCTCATTAAATCATTGAGCTGTAGGCAGTTCTTGGTGGAAGCACTGTCTACCCTTCCTGTGGGGGATGCACTACTGTGCAAACAACCCTAGACTCATGTACTAAAGAGACAGCCTGGTGGTTAGGGCAGCCATGTAGAAGGAGGCATCCTGGCCTCTGCTCCAAGGACTGTTTGACACGTCATATTCTTTATGTTATTGGAGTAAAATACAGTAGACGTCCTGGGAGAAGAGACTGAAACCCAGTGAGTTGAATCATTTGTTGCAGTGGCACAGCTTCAGTAAGAGAGACTGAAGAGCGGCATCGCCAGTCCAGAACCTCCTATTACTTGGCCAGTAGAGCACACCCCAGGGCAGTGGTGGGAGTAGTGGGTTTGAACCCACAAGGCAGAGAAAGGATACAAGTCTGCATTCAATTACCTAAACAAGCTCTAACCTCTAACCACTGGGTGAGTGTTTAAAGAGGCCAAATGCTTTCCCCTCTGGCCACAGTTTAAAAGCAAGTGGCCATTGCCATTGTAATTTGGGAGGAGCTAATCCTGTCAGCATGCTCCAAGCCAAGTGACTTGGACAGAGAAACTCCTTGTTTCCGGATTCTGAGCAGGCTTAGGTGGGAAGTAGACACTGAGCTGCTCAGCCCTGTCAAGACTAAAAGTACCCCTGACAACACCCACAAGCACTACCATAGGCATTTACAGGATGTAGAGCTCACTGGGCTCAAGAAACATCAGTATTCATGAATGAGAAGAACTAAACAGTAAGTCTTATTGTGGAGCAGTAGGCAACTTCTGTCAACCCTTAGGTAGCAGCTGTTTAGAGAGAGAGACACCAATTCAGGGACCATCTCCCAATTCCCAACTTCCTCAGTCTCCTTCCTGTTAGGGAGAATCTCTAAATTATAATTTCTATCACTACACAGGTTAGGTAGCAACTGAGCAGGGGTTACACAGGAAGCCTGTGTTGGCACAGAGAATTGAACCCAGGTCTCCAAACCATAGACCAGTACCCCAATGAATGGCTCAGTCATCCTGTTTCCGACCATTCCTCTAGTCTGGACCTAATTCTCATTTAATTCTCAGCAGTGAGAATCAAGTGAACAGAATTTCATCAGCATGACAGCAGTGCAATCAAAAGGAAATAAATAAATAAATAAATAAATCACTCACTCATCCTTCTAGTGTCTAAATCTTGAGTTTAAATCAGAGGACTGGATCCTCAGCTGGTATAAATCAGCATAGCTCCACTGCCTTCTGAGCTAATTTATGACACCTGTGGATCATGCCTGTTAAGCACAAAATTCTCTCTTACAATATACCCATCAATTGGAAAACAAGGATCTCAGACAAGACGTGTCACAAGAGAAGTTTAATAGACCAGACTGTACTGATGGAAACATGGAACAGCTCCACTGAAAGCAGGGAAGTTCATCTGGCTTGACACCAAGAACACAAGCTGGCCCCATGCATTTTGCTATTTATTGGAAGTGTAATTTAGATTTAATCCTCTAGCTGATCTACTTAAACCCAATTTTCAATATAATTTCATATTTGTAATACTGATATCAACATTAACAATTCTGATGTGCTCAGTCAAGGAGTCAATGTCTCTGTTTGCACAGGTCCAGTAATAACCCTGTTTTTATGATAGCAGACATTTCTCCATTGCATTTTCCCATCCCCATGTCTCTCACCCCATACATCTAAAGGATCACTGTTGGGTTACAGTACGTATAACCGCCCGTGACGTTCACTTGAGCACTACGCCCTTTCTGGCCATTCGGATCCAGCTGTCTATTTTTGAGTCAACAGATTGCCTTCCAGTAAGATACCTCGAAAAGTCCCCAGGGAGTCTCACCTGCCACATCTTGTTGTTACCAATTACTGCTGGGAGGATGTTCTTGAATCCTGCCTCTTCTGGTTTCTTCTTTCAGGTTTCTCAGTGACACAAGTCCAGGTGATGTGGGTCCTATCAAAGTGAATCTACTCAGTCTACAGCTGTGGGGTACAAACCCCGAGGCAGAGGGTGCTGTCAGTTTCATTGGTGCAAATGCAGATTAACCCCCCTGGAGCTCTTGAGGACCTTGATGACCTTTCACAGGTGAAGTGTAGACAGGTCAGTTTGGAGGCACCCCAAAAAGGGATCTTTGTTTGCATTAACTATACAGTAGATATTTGCAGAAACATCTGTGTAAGAATCAGGACTGGTTCAGTACCAATTCCTGGACAGACAAGAAATACTTGCAACACTGGAGGAAATACTTGCAACATGCAGAGCCAGATCCTGCATCCTGCAGCACCTGCACTGCTCCTTAGTTACTCTCAACTAGTGTCAGTCAGGCATCTTCAATGCCAAGATTGCAGGGAACCTAGAAGTGCTTTAAAGCCACCTTTGCCCCTCCATCAATTCATCTAGAATTGGCCCTATATCCTGAGCATCTTTCCTTTTTTGGCCGCCCACTGAATTAACTACCCACTATAACTCTACCAGCAACAGTTTGTAGAATATTATCATTGGTTTCTATTGCCATAGAGCCTTCCAAACCCCACTATGTTAAGAGGTTGCACAAGCAAAGCTCAAAAGACAGTCCCTGGCCCAGACTGGTAACAATTGAAGGGAAAGACTAGAGACAACACAGGTGGAAACAATAATTTGATAATGGGACACAGTGTAATAACACGTCTGTTATGCTCCGTACAATTAGGTACTTCTAACAAACTCTAAGACTATTTATTTTGTTGTGATGTGTTACTATTTATAGGTTTCCCACACAGCAAAGTGTTTCCAATTGCTACAGGCCTTGCAGTTTTTACTGAGAGTTTGCTTATTCCTACTTTTGCTCTGTTACACGTTGCAGTGCCACTAATTACACTGCTGTGGTAATAAGGGTGTAGTAATTAGTAGCAACTGTATTCACTTAATATAAAAACACCAGCACAGCTACCTGAATGAATTGTGTAATGCATGCAATTCAAATTTTGGTTTGCGGTTATTAGGTCCCAATATAGGTTATGTATATAATTGAATGGTATAACCTGTGTAATAGGCCAGAAATTGCTGTGTGGATTTGAGGTAATAATAGAAAACTGGACTACAAAAGTGTGCCCCTAGGTGTCTACACATTCATTAATTCACAATTCACTAATTTAGTACTTGATTGTACAAGTACTACATAAAAAGGTACAGTAACCGGAGTTACTGAGCAGTAGCGTCAAACACCTTTTAAAGTGACGCTATTGTGCAGTAGCCTAACAGTACTGCACAGTAGGGCTGGGCAAAATTTCAACGGGTGTTTCATTTTGAAGCTGTTTTGAGCTCAAAACAGTGAACTCGAAATGAAACAAAAGGCTTCAAAACAGCTTTGAAACGAAATGAGGGCACTCAAAATGCTTTGAAAGTTTCAAGACGTTTCAAGGTTCAAAACAGCCCTGGCCAGTGGCTCTCCACCACCAGGCTCAGCCTCATGAGGCTGCAGAGCCTCCAGCCGCTGGGCTGTGCTCCGAGCAGCTCCACCACGGCCTCTCCTGCCTTCTCCCACCGCCAGACTCAGCTCCATGGGACTGGTGGAGCTGCTCGGAGCGCAGCCCAGCGGCGGGAGGTAGGGAGAGCCAGGGCTGTGCTCCGAGCGGCTCTGCCAGCCCCACAGAGCTCAACCTGCTCTCACAGTGCTGCCAGACTCCTCCCGGGGGTGCAGGCCCCCAGATCTGCCTGTGGGATGACAGGAGGCTGCCGCCACTGCCTAGGGCCAGTGGCAGCAGCAGTAGCCTTCTGTCATCCCATGCGCAGATCTGAGGACCTGCACCCCCGGGAGGAGTCTGGCACAGCCCCACAGCCCTCCCGGGTGTACAGGCCCCCAGATCTGCATGCGGGATGACAGGAGGCTGCCACTGCTGGCAGGTGACACAAGTTTTGCTTTTAGCAGTTTGATGTGCAGTTTCCCAGAAACCCCTGCATCTATCTTCTTGAAACAAGGTAGGCTTCGTGTCCTCAGAAGTGGCCATTGTCTCTGCAATTTTCACCTGAATCATGCAAGAAGTGACAAAGCTATAGGCATTTGCATGATTCCCCACTATTGCTGTTTCGATGTTTCGCCCATAGGCTAAGCAGTTTTGACGAAATGAAACGGAACAATTCTCCAAAATGAAACGAAACGACGAAATGAAACACTGCCCATTCAGAACAGCAAAACGGAAGTCGAAATGAAACGGTGCCGTTTCGCACAGACCTACTGCGCAGTAGCGTATTAGCACTATTTGAGCGGTGACGCACTAATGCGCAGTATTATCAGGCTACTGCACTTAGCATCTCATGTAGATATGCTCCCTGTGAACCAACCCAAAAATTTACTACCAGGGAAAAGCCATTACTGTGGGAATAGACAAGTTGTTCTGTAATAAAGCCCAAACCCATCTGACAACATAACAGTAATCATGGGAAGGTGATTAGGGGGATGGGGAGGGAGAGACATATGTGCACTAGTAGCCATGGAAGAGACAGATGCAGTGATCCAGGTGGCACGAGACTTTCTGATAATGTTGCTCTCCGTGCTTTTCTCGCTGGCGGGAGTTGGGGAATTCCCAGTGTTAGCATTAAACCTCACTGCATTAGCTCTTCGTGGCACAGGCTTTGTCAGATTGGCCCACTCCAAGCAATTTAAAAGCCACATCCATTGTTAAAAATAAGAAATCATCGCTGAATCCAAATGAAAAGTCTGCCAAGGGTCGTTAAACCTTAATGTACATTCAGGCCTATCTAAATCGGTCATAAAGATTAGCATGGGCTTAAATGCTTAAACCTCTGGATCCAAAAGTTTTTCCAGACTTCATTGAGCTACGTGCTATCTGAGCACCTTCCACATAAAAATCAAGAGCAATAGCAGAGTCTCTAGAGGACTTTGTGGGGTCACAGGCACCTCTCCAGAGCAGTGAGAGAACAGAGGCAGCCATTTTTATAGCTAATAAGTGACTGCTTACTGGATTTGATTGCTTTCTCCTAGTCATAAACCTCAAAGATGGTTTCCGACACTTTAAAATTCACTGCAGCTTTCTGTCCCCTCAACTGTGCTGCCAACGGCTTTTAATGTTCCATTAAAAGCCAACACAGAGGCCCCCAACAGTATGCCTTCGTTATACATATGGAGAGTTTCTCAGTCAAAAACATCAAAAGACGCAAATTTGGGGTGACCAAAACCTTTCATTCCACTTCCTTCAGCCAGAAGAGTATGCATGTGTACATGTACACCCCCCCAAAAAAATGCATGTGCACATGTACACCCCTCCCCCAAAATAATCACCAAAAAAATCTGTGTGAAATGTTTACATTTTTCACCTGTAAAGTGTTCTCTTACTAGCTTTACCTCAATTTGATCTTTAAAAAGTTTGCTTTTTATAAATGCTTCTTTTTTAGCATTTCGTTCAACCAAGAATATAGACATATAATGTATTTTATATGGCTTTTCCTGCTCTTCCCCAGCTACTCATATTTTCCAATTCAGTGAACAAACTGAAAGCCAGTTACTTGCACAGCACTATATACAAAGCCAGTTAAAGAATGGACATCTTTGTAATTCAGTTTTCATTTCATCATCAGTAATTATTCCCATCATACCCCCGCCAGGTCAGCTGGGGATGCTGGGCAAGTCCCATCCCGCTCCTCCCTGCACTTGCTCCCTGCCCAGTTCCACACCGTCCTCCGCCAACCAGCTCAGGTGCTCCAGCCCTGTCTCACCCCCATGGTTTGAATGGGCAGCGTCACACCCACCGTTAGCAAGTCTTAGATCCGCCTACGACTAGGCAAGAGGGCAGCCTCTGTGAATCAGTTCAAGGTATGTCAAATATTAAGCCTTTGGATGGGTGGGGGAGAATCTGTGTCACATTTTTGCGTGAGACATCTCCCCCTTTAGCAGCACAATCCCCCAAGATACCATCCACACTGAGTCTGGGCTCAGCCTAGGACAGGGCATACTTTCCCTCCCCTAGCAGCTGCGGGCTGTGCTGGCTTTGAACCAAGAGCAGGAAGCCTGCCTTTCCCAGCCTCTCAGCGCTCCCTGTGCTAGGCCCAGGCAGCATGGAAACCGTCAGAGTCAAAGGAAGAGGGACGAGATCTTTATGTAGGGCACAGCTGGGGAGGGACAGAGAGATAGATTAGATCTAGCAGCAGAAGTAAATAGACCCTGAAACTGGAAGAAAGGGGAGATTAATTGCGACAGTGACTGGAATGCAGAAGGGACAAGGACTGGACTCTTGGGAAGGAACAGGACAGCAGAAATAGGCACAACAGCCCGTTACTTTTATCATTTACCCCATTAGCTCAAGGAGCTGTCAGAGATCTAGAGCACCGGTTCCCAACCCTGGGTCGCAGCCCAGATGAGGGTCATGGGAGCAATGCCGGTGCCGCCGCACAGAAAAGACGAGCTGCACCGCATGCCAGGAGCTCTGCCACCCCCGGGCCACCACCATTACTGCACTCTGCTCCCAGCGGCGGGACGTGGGAAAAGAAGTTTGGGAGCCACCGGTCTAGAGTTTCCAACTCTGCTAAGAAACCCTTATGGGTGTCACTCGCTGCTCCTAAGCCTATTAAATTATACACAAAACTCTATTAAAAGGATTCAGTTTGCAAAGTCAAGCACTCAGATGGTAGGAAATGCCAGAAAAAAGTTGGGTGGCTTGGGCAACCTTAATTTATAAACAAATGAGAGTAAATCATGATAGCATTTAATTGGTTGGTCCCTCCCACCACATTCAGTGCACAGGATGGGTCTGGTCTGGGGAGGGTGATGTGGAGAGGAAGGCTGTTTGTGCAATCCCTGCCTCATTTGCTGAGGAATTGGAAAGCACGTAAATGCACCTCTACATGAGCAGTGAGGCTGCTCTGATGCACCGTACTTGCTCTTAAATCGCATCTGCTGGAGCATGGCGATTACCGTGCTCCAGCAGCCTCCAGTGTCTTATGCATCGGTGTCCTGGCACTTAAAAGTGGTGGCAGAGCTGCTTTAACTAAAGCTCATTCAAGAGACAAAATCTTAAAAATCAAGACATTTGGTACAGAAACCATGAGATGCTCTATTGTAATCCCCCACTTCCCCCGGCTCCTTGCGTATGTGCCCCAAGCAGCCCCTTTCCCTCCCCCTCTCCCCTACCTATTGTGGCCCCAGGCTTGGGGCTGACCTGGTGGGACTCCCTGCACCCACCCCCAGCTGGGCTCTGCCCAGGCTTCTCTCCCACCCAGGCTCCTGGGGACTTTGTGACTGGCTTTTTGGGGCCAGAAGAAAAAAATCCCAAGATTGGAAAATTCTATCACGAAACCATGAGTCAGACTTAATTTTACTTAGAAATAATGACTCTTGTGATAATTTTGTGAGAGTTGGCATTACTGAGGGTGGGAGGGAGGGAAGACTTAAAGGAGGCCCCAGGTGCTGCTCCTGCTACGCGATTGGAAAGGGAGATATAGCCATGCTGCAGCACCTCCACGACAGGGCCTGCTACGATTGCTGTGCTTGGGGCACCTCAGTTCTGGCACTCCCTGACTTGAGTACTCAACTTTGCAACCTTAATACCATTCACTTACAGATATTTATTACAAGAAGAAACTTGAACATTACAATCTGCACATCCGACCTGAATTCAACATGCAATGACATTCTCATAAGCGAGGTAAGGAAACGTTGTCTAAACTAAGCTGCATAACTGAATGGATCATTGTGCTCAAAGAGCAGGTAATAGCTCAATGCTTAAAGGGGAAGGATGCATCAAGTAGGGCTCCCCAGGGGTCTGGTACTGCTCAGCACCTTGATTAACAACTTGGAGGAAGGATGGAAGTGAGGGCTAACTCAGCAAATCTATAAATCAGGGGTGGACAATTATTTTGGGTGGAGGGCCGCTTACTGAGTTTTGGCAAGCCATCAAGGACTGCATGACAGGCAGCCAGGGGCAGATAAATATACATTTTCTAAATTTTTAGGGGGCCCTGCAGGCCGGATAGAATGGCCTAGTGGGCTACATCCGCATTTTGCCCACCCCTGCTATAGATGGTACCAAGCTGGTAGCAGACACCTTGCAGGACAGAACTGGGATTCAAAGTGACCTTGAAAAATTGGAGAAATTGTTTGAAACAAAATCAGATGGAATTCAATAAACACAAGTGCAAAGAATTTATCTTAGGATGGAGAAATCAGATCACATTGGGAAACAACTGGCTAGGCTACCATACTACCGTATTACCTCAGAAATCCGGCCTGCTCGGCACCCAGCAGCCGCCGGAAATCTGAAAATCCCAGATTTTTGAAACCGAAGCAGTGGCTGGTCATGGAGCAGTGACGCAGGGTGGTGGACGGCAGTGGAAGCCACCGTGTGCAAGCGTCCCCTTCCACTGCTCCGGGACTGGCCACCGCTACCCCCGATGTGCCGGATTTTTGAGAATTCCTGATTTATGAGATTACACCGTATAGAAAAGGCCCTGGGGGTTACAGTGAACCGTAGGCTGAATCGGAGTCCATGGTGTGCCTGTCCACAAGGCACAAGCCAAGTGGAAACAGTCTTCAGTTGCAACGGGGGAGAATTTGGTCAGATAAGTAGCCAGAGCCTTTTAAGATGCTTAAGAACTAAAACAGATGCACAATGAGGTTGTACAAGCTCCATCACCCGAAGCTTAAGTACAGATGACATGAGCATTTATCTAGAATGGTTTAGGCAGGACTATCCCTGCCTTGGAGGTTGGTCTAGATGACCTCCTGAGGTGCCTTCCAGCTCTGATGCTATCACCTGCTTGTAATTACTTCAAATCTATTAATAAATCATCAGCCACCCATAGTGATTACCACAGAACCTGGGTTTTTCTTTTAAAGAAGTACTGAGGCTGTCTGTCAGGAAATTGAACCTCTTGCTGCTAACGTTAGATCTACATGCCAAAGGATTTCACATCCCTGCGGTTGAATATTTCTGGAGAGCACGTGCTTTACACACTGGAAAGGTATTCTTCTACTTGGAGCTTTTAAAGCAGTACAAATAGAAGAAATAAGCCCTTAGATCTTTAGAGGTAAAAATCATAAGGATTTCCTTCAACTCTGGCAACTAATCAGTCCGGGATGTGTTTGCACGAGGGGACAGATCTCTCTTGCAGCCCCCAACAGTAGTTTCCCTATCGGACAAAACAACATGCACAAAATAAATAGAAGTGACACAAGGCCAAGATATTCAAAAACTCTCTCTATAGCCACAGCTGCTGTTTGGAGTGATGAGGTTTCTGGGCATGGAGGCTTTCACGTCCAAATGCAAGTCCTCAAGTTTGTTTCTACAAGCTACCTTTGCATCCTCGCGCTGGGGGAATGCGTGAACACCAAGTCAGATTTTGCACACACAGGCTAGGTGTGCAACCCTGGACTTGCAGGTGAATAGCATGTGTTTATAGCCTCCCTCCCTAGTGTAGGTCTACCCTGCCACCCACACCTAGTAGGTGCAACAAACACCAGCAGCCAAACCACAGACAGCTCAAAGCAGCTCTACGTGCACACCCCAGGGCTGTGCTCAATCTCGGTCTCAGGAGAGTGAAACAACATCGCTGTGATGTGAGGAATGAATGCTCATGTCTCCTCATAGTCACTCCAGAACTACAGATCTACTTGGCCTAATTGTGGTATGTCCACTGGGATGCCGTGGGGCAGGCTTTGTACACCGTCAGCTTGGAGCCAGGAAGGAAGCCCTGCAGATAAGCCCTCAGAGACCAGGTAAAGGTCACGTTGAAAACATAGGATGAAGTGCAGCACCATGGAACAAGGACTGTTTGAGTGAGGAAGAACGGTTTGGACTTGGACAGATCTGATATTAATTTTGCTAACTTTGTCAAGGCATTTTTTCCTGTACCAGTCAAACAGTGGCAACAATCGTAACCCCTCTTCTGATGGGTATTAACAAGTCCTGCAAACTTTCTGCTAGATCTTTGTGTCCCTAATTTTCTACATTCTCTAAGGAGAAGGTCACAGGATCAAATCATGCACAAAACTTCAAAATCTGTCTTATTTTAATTACTGAACACCACCACCTGCTTTTTGTGTGCATCACGGCAGAACCTTGGAGCTTTAGCTATGGACCATGACCTCATTGTGCTTGGACCCGTACAGCACAGGAGAAGAAATTGTTCTCTATTCCTCACACATCTACGGCATCACTGACAAAATGCAGCTGTTAATCCGATGCACATACCAGCTCATTTCCTCTCCTTCTTTTCTTTAAGAAGGGAGTTTAAAATCAAAGGCAAAAAATGCAGGTTTTACAGATAATGCTGCACGTGCCTGAGAACTGCAGAATTCAAAGTTCTCAGACATCTCCATAACGCGTACACAAGACACTTTCACAAGGGGCTGCAAGACCCATTGCAAATGGCCAAGAAGTTCATAATTCCTTCCGTGTCCTGATTATTAATCTCTTATTCACATAGTCTTGCTAAAAATCAGCAGACATGCATTCTGCCCTCCCTGTGTTATCTGAGTGCAACACCTTTGTAAGTAGAGGTGGCACAAAAAGGTTCGCTTGTTAAATTACCTTCTAATCACCAGAACTTACAGTCTGGAGACCTGCACCCATGGGAACAGGCTAGATATCTCCTCACAAATCCTCTGGGGCTTACAGCAGGTCATGGCTATTCATCAGATGCTTTATACTTTTGCACTTGTTCAGGGCATCACAATCCACACATACACGGGGGAGGGGGGCTGTCTACACAAGATGCTTTACTGCACAGTAGACTAATCTACCCCACAGTAAATCATCATCAAGTAATCATGCTAATAAGCTACTACACAGTAAATTAGTCTCCTGAGCAGTTAGCTGGTACCTATAAATACAGGTACTAAACAAACTACGCAGTAGAGCTCGCTCATGTAGACACTGACCAGGATCAAATTTGCTCCTGGTCAGCCACACCAGCAGGGGGCCCAGTCTTGGCACTGCTCAGCTTCCAGCTAACCCCAGGAACTGATCAGTGTGGGGACTGGGTCCCTCTCTGCCCCCTGCCCACCCACCCCCCTTCTGGTGCTGTGGGGCTCCCAGCTCCCCAGAGAAGCAGGGAGTTGAGCAGCCCAGGGCTGGGGAGCTCTTCCTTCCCCGCTCAGCCTGGGGCTGGCCAGGAGCTGTCCCATCCATGGAACAGCTGGCTGGGCAGGGAATCCAGGGAATCCCTGCCCAGCTGGGGGCTCACTGCTAGCTGCCCCACCAAGGGGCCAAATCCTGCCCCACCCCTCACCCCCCACCCACCTGAGCGGAGATTCCCCACGCAGCTGATGGAGGCAGGGGACTGGGAACAAGTCCCTGCCCCTGCAGCTCTTGCCCAGCAAAGAAGGCATCAAAAAAGCCAGTCGCACCTTATCATGCACTAGCAGATGCATGACCAACAGATTGAGGGAGGTGATGCTCCCCCTCTATGCGGCACTGGTCAGGCCGCAGTTGGAGTACTGCATCCTGTTTTGGGCACCGCACTTCAAGAGGGACACGGAAATCTGGAGAGGGTCCAGAGGAGGCCACTCACATGATTAGTGGCCTCTGTGCGAGACCCTACGAGGGAAGGTTGAGGGATCTGGATCTCTTCAGCCTTCACAAGAGACATCTAAGGGGAAACCTTCTAGTAGCCCAAGTTTATCAAGTGAGGACAACAGGGAATTGAAGATATGCTATTTACCAGGGCACCCCTAGGAGTAACTAGGAACAATGGGTACAAACTAGCAGAAAGGTAGATTCAGGTTAGACATTAGGAGGAAATTTTTCACAGTAAGGGTGGCCAGAATCTGGACCAGGCTGCCAAGAGAGGTGGTACTATCACCTAGCTTGGAGGTCTTCAAGAGGAGGCTAGATAGGTAACTGGCTGGGGTCATCTGACCTTGGTCCTTTTTCTGCCTGGGGCAGGGAGTTGGACACGATGATCCTTCGGGGGTCCCTTCCGACTCTACCATCTATGAAAAAAGTATGGACTGGCAAAGAGATGCAGGGAAGGTGCATATCCCAGCCAGCTCTGGGCTGCACAGTGTGCAGTCCAAAGCTGGTTTTTTTTTTAAGCTGCCTGGGACCTGCCCCAGACCAGGACAGCTTCCAGCCAGTCCAGACAAGGCCCGCTGGGCACAGGGCTTCATCCCATGCACACGGGGTGGCACAGCTCTGCAGCAGCAGCCGCCGTCTCCTGGCCCCGTGCACATCACAACCCCTCCTGCTGTGCACAGGGCCAGGAGACAGTTGCTGCGGCAGCCAACAGCTCTCCCAGTCCCTCGCACATGGAGACCAGCCCCATGCTCCCTACCAGCCCCCAGGAGGAGCCTGGAGCTCCCCGGGCTGCTGCAGGGGGGCAGAGCAGAGTGTGAGCAGCCCTGTACCGAGCTGCTCCCAACAGGACCAAATCTGTTGCCAAGAGGAAGCATGTGTAGATGTGCTCCTGGGTAGGCTTACTGTGCAGTATTTTTACTGTGCAGTAAGCCTACTTTGAATTAATAGCACATGTAGACACTCCCAGGGAGAATGAACTATGGTCTATCCCTTTGGATGTCCCACCTCTAGCAGTGTTAAATGCCTATCAGTAATGTTGCACAAGCATGCATGTAATACATTCCAGATTCTGTGGACTTGACTGATGCTTATTTTGACATCTCTAAAAAACATTTAGTGAGAGGCACGTTCAAAGGATGTTTCAATCCGAAACAGAGCGGAAAGTTTTTTGTAAGCTCATCGAGGCACTCCAGTTACCAGCTGCTTTAATGAAAGCTCCCCAAGCAGTCTGGATCACGTGGAAGGAAACAATACACTTCTTTAAATAGCCATCTTGATCTGCTCACCTGCCTTGCCAAAGGATAGACACACAT
Source organism: Crocodylus siamensis (assembly GCF_052110815.1). Lineage (NCBI taxonomy): Eukaryota > Metazoa > Chordata > Crocodylia > Crocodylidae > Crocodylus > Crocodylus siamensis. The sequence continues at coordinate 13,974,063 of NC_143396.1, read as the reverse complement.
TTCAATTCATTTGTTATTTCTCAGGCAGCCGCTCTCTGTCCTTTGTGGCATTTTGTCCTAGCAACCAAAACCCAGCAAAAAAGTCTCCAAAGTGGTCTGAGATCCTACACGATGATGAACAGAACAGCTCCCTCCTTGCTCTTTGCTTGCTGAGCACTGCTGCAAATCCATGCAATGTACTCCCTGCAGTACACTGTTCAAGTCTTACTTACCCAGGAGGTCACTCCTGTGCAACATTTCTACATCATGCCATAGTGCTGAGATCAGAAAGGATGCTCTTGCTAATGCTTGGAGACCTTGACATGTTAGAACTGTGCCACCCACACCCAAGCAAGGAACTTGAGCGAGTCATATTGTAAAAGTCAACTGGGATTTCATGTGAACTGAACTAGCCCCAAAATGGTTACATCTCTATAGTAAACTTCACTACCACCAGAGAGAGTATCCTCAAGCTGCTCGGTCAGAGCCATCTCCAAATGCCAAAGCAATGGAGTTGCATCCAGGCAGCCATACAGGTGAGCCAATTAATTTAAGGGCAAGCTAACGATCACTTAGCAGTGCTAGCGAGCCCACCCAAGGACCACACAGAGGCTACAGCAGCTACTTTCCAATTCTAATGACATAGAGCACCCAACTGAGGGCACCGTCACCTGGGATGGTAAGCTCACCATCTATACAGGGCCAGCGAGTGCTCTTGGCAACTCCACATAGACAGAGCTGATGGGAAATCAGCTTCCACCCCCACCTTGGAAAGTTTCAATGAACCCCAAGAACATTTTGCTTCCACCAACAACCAAACACGTCCACCCAAAGTGCCAGTAGGTTCCGAGTTGTCCCCAACCAAATATTGAAGCTTTCCCCCACAAAGGTGGAGCAAGAGCATTCATACCAATAGCCAATTTTCTCATTACTTATTTTCAAGAACCATGAGTTCAAACTGGAGCAGGTGCAAAGAAGGGCTATTAGGATGATCAGGGGAATGAAGAACCCACCATAGAAGAGAGAACTATATGAGCTAAGGTCCCTTAGCCTAGAAAAGGGAAAGCGGAGGGGGGCTATGACTGCTCAAGGAATTAAACAGATGGAAAGGAGAACTATTTCAAGCTAAAAGACAGTAACTGCACAGAAACAAATTACTAAAAAGGAACCATGAATGGGCTGAAAATTAAAAGTTGTTCACTATTAAAGCATCCCACATAGAGCAGTTGTGGGGTGGGGATGGGAGGAGGGGAGTTTGCCACATTTTCTGGTGTATAAAAGGTACAGTGTCCGCCCCACCACGAATCAAGAAAGGCCTGAAATCAGGGTATGTCTTATACATTAAAGCTACATTAAAAAGAATATTTGAAATCACTGCAATTGAAGTTTGCCAGAAGTCAGCTTAAGTTTAAAACTCCTCCACAACTTTATCTTCAGGGGAGGGGAGGAGCATGTTATACAAATATGTCTGATGCATCATAAAATAATTTATTTCAAGATGGAGGTCAATAATGGTATGAAGAAGATTATATGATATGGTGCCTGTGACAGGAGGAATTGGACCCAGTGAGGCAGTAGATCCCTTGCAGTGCTTTGCTCCTAAATCAAAAAAATAATGTTTAATGTCCCCATTTCCATACCGTTTAATTTTAAGACAGTAGGTCACCACCCTGGATTTCTCATGCCCCATCTACATTGCATTTCCTATTAAGCCTAAGCACTTCCAGGCAGCGTTTGTATTTGTATGTTGTACAACACACTCCACCAAGCATACCCTTGATACTAATTCACTGTCATCAGAGAGGAGAGCCCTTGGTGCTTTTCAAGAAGTACTCGGCTCTTCTAGCAGCTGAAATAAGCTTTCCAGCACCGATTTCCAGGATCCTAGATGGGTTGATTTGCAATGAGCCACAACACAGCCTCTAGCTCCTCTAGGCCACAAAACAAGGGTGTTTTCTAAGAAAGAATTCAGATCAGCCATGGTATTTTTAAGGTGCAGAGAGGCCATCAAAATAGGTTTTCATATTAGTTCAGCTGTTTTTATACCTCCAGCTGTAGCCATATTAAGTCATTTAAAAAGCCACTGAAACATTGCAGTTCTTTAGTCCTCAGTGTGAACAGGTGCCTCTGTCCCTTTTAAGCCATAAAAATAAAACAGTTCCAATTTTTCACTTTGTAAAGCAGGCTTTTTTCATATTTTTTATGAGGGTGCATAAAGGATAATGACACTAGCACACTGCAGTGGGATTTCACGCGCTCCAGCTACACAGTCCAGTGCCGTTGTTAGCGTATGCCAGAGTCAGCTCACGTGCTGCATGTGCCATCAGGGACATGGTCTCAGCACCAAACCCGGGCCATCCTGCTGCAGGATGGCTTGGTTTTGCTTTTGCCCGCTTGCCCTGGCATCAGGCAATGATGATATCACTGGGGGCATCCTTGTATTAACACTACATGTAAAGGTGGGCTCCAGTAGCCAAGTTCAAACCCAGACCCAAACTCAAGTGTGAAAGTTTTCAGATTTGAGATTTCAGTTCAAGCCCAAGGAGAAATTGCGGCCAGCCATGCTTAACACCGAACCCGCTCACTCAGTAATCCAGTTTCCACGCGTGTCTCACACGCATGCAGCAAACAGCTCTCCTATCCATCCACTGCACTCTCACATCATTTATCGTCCCCAGCTCAGTGCTTGCTCATCTCCCTAACTCACTCTCCCTCAGTCTGCCCCTCACCCCAAAGCCACCAGTTCTTCTCTTCAACCCAAATTCACCCCAAAAACCTGTTGGCCCCTCCAGAGCATCTCTTCAAAGCTACTGCAGCACTGCTTCCCCAGGCAGCCCTCAAGTCTCCTCTGAAAGCAGGTATTTCTTGCCCACTTCCCCTGCAGCACCATGTTGTGGGCAAAAGGAATTAGGTTTTAGATCTAGCTTCTCTCTTAAGAAAAGAAGCTACAAGGGCAACTACAGGAGGCTGTATATATACTCCCTACTTGCTCAGCCTAAGAAAAGGCATTAAGATATTGCAGCAGCCCTATTTAAATAGCACAGCCTCTCTCTATGGCATCATGTACAGAGATACAAGATTTATCTTACCCATGCCACATTCAAAATGAGTAAGAAAGCATTGTACAGCAAAGAAAGAGAGGAGGCAACCACAACCTGCTGCTCACCTCTCTTCTCCTAAGCAATGGGAGGAGAAAGGACAGGCCAGGTGTTAAGTCTGCCCACCTATTGAGAGTGAGTCAGAGCCACAAACTAACCACAAAGGATCAAAGCAGAACATGCTTTAAAACAAGCCAGTAGATGATAGCTCCAGCTGGGCTTAAGCAGGGGCTTTGCTGTCTCTCTCAGACAGTCAGGCTGCAGATGGACACGGCCAGGCTGATGCGCCCCAGCTGGTCAGCGAGCCCAAGGGTGGTTGCCTGTTTCTGCTCCAGATGCCAGGAGTGGTGCATGAACAGAGTTGTGACTCTGCCCTAGGAAGGCATCTGCACTTAACCAAAGGCAGATCAAAACATGAGGGCCAGCAACATGAGGCCCCATCCCCACGGCACACAATACTGGTGCATTTTGCATCCGTTTCTAGGCTCGTGCAACAAGCACACCAAAAAGAGGGTGCATCTGCGCTTTTCTGACACTTGCAGTTTTCTTGCAAATTTCTCCCAGCATATCCCAGATGCTCATCTTCACTGAGGCCTGAGACAATGGCAAAGGTGAGGTTTTAAAATGGGCTATCGCTAAGGTATATGAAGGGCCAACGAGAGCTTCTGAAAAGTGACAAATCTGATGAAAATTCAAATCTGACCTTGGCCAGATAATTCAGAAACTCCCCACATAATTGCTGAAACTAGTCGTTTCATTAAGGGAGCTATAGATCTAGCCCTTTTAGATGCTGACTGTTTTAAAAGCCTCTTATAGGAGTTGAGGCCATTTTCTTGGAGAAGCTCAGTGCTTTGCTAAATCAAGCCAAAGCCACTCCGCCTGCAAGGAGAGAGAAAAGAAGGAAAGCAAAGAATCCCCTGCATGAAGGATGTATTTATCATAATGCATGTGATAAGGGGGCACTGGTGGACATGTGTGAGTGAGCCAGGATTTACAAAGCTTGGAGAGAACAGAAAAGGCAGATTTAAGACCCAGTTTAGGTTTCCCTTGCCCTCATGGTGCTTCTAGGTCAGTGCATTGTATAACAGGGAACCAACAGCCTCAACAGGATTGTTCCCACAGCCGGGGTCACAAAAGTAGAGGCAGGGGCAGATCCCGCAGGGGTGTGCTGGTGCAGTTGCACCTTCTTTGATTCTTGCTCCACACAAACTTTAAAGCCAGCTAGCTGCCTGGCAGGCGCAGCAGTATTTCTATACAAACAGCACTGAGAGAATCAATCGACTGCATGGCTCATTAGCATCACTCTGATTCCTAATTTCTCCCTACTCCACAGGCATTAACAACATTTCCCTTTTTAATGATCTTGTTCCACTATTCATATGATCCTTTCTTCTGCAGTTTGTGTCCGTTAGCCATTCCTGGTAAGATCGCTTATCTATTTCACAGCTCTGCCCACTGTTCTTAGCTTTAGCTAAAAACTTAACTCAGTTGCCATAATATTGAACTCGAGTGTACTAGGAATGACTGCTGGTGAAATATTGGAGGTACTATCAAGATGCTAAAAAGGGCTAGATTTTGTTTTATGAATCTAAATAAGGGGTGTACATTTAACTATAATGACTACAGGACTAATAAAACCGTCTTTTGACTATTTTAACTTTTTTTTTTACCAGTTTCTTGTGGGGGTTTTTAACTTTATATATAAAATCTAACAAATGAGTGCACCTTCCAATAGCTATATTTGTTTTTGCTTTGTTCATAAACTGAATAATAGATCGTTAAGCCCTCTAGCATATTAGTAACGCTTCTAGTTTCTATTTGACTGGGGAAAAATGTGTTGATATGGCATATAATCACATATAACACTCTGCATCCCACTTTTCAAACTCCTAGATGTGCCCATGAGTAAGGAGGTGCTTTGCACCTCTGGCGACACCCTGGGACCCTGTGAGCAGAGAGCTTACACAGCATTACAGCTGCCCTTCACTACGAGGAGATTTCTCTTTGCAGGAGGAGTCCACAGCTGGGCCAGTCCAGGTCTATGGCTAGGACAGTGGAAAGCTGCCTGAGGATACCTGACATCTGCCCTCTCCAAGCACTGGTCAGCCTAGGAAGAAGAGGGGGGGGAAAAGGGCTAGAGGACTGGTCCCCCAACTCCGGACTCACAGGCACTATGTCAGGCACAGGCTGAGGCTATGTCACCCATGAGGCATCTCTACTGCTCACAGCCACAGAAAATTTGCTCTTAATATCTGTATCTTTAGGTTGACCAGAGAGCAAAGTCTAATGTTACCTGTTCGGTATTGTTCCCCAGGGACCTGCCAAGACTGGGGACCACTGCTTTACAGTCAGGGTGTTAAGCTGGCTTGGCCCCCCTGGGTTAGATCCAGACCGTGGGAATTATTGGGGCCGGATCCAGAGTCACCTCCTGCAGCAGGGTGAGTAGCACCAGGGAGTCGCAGAGGTTCATGAAGCCACTACTTGCTCCCTGCTGCTGACATGGGACACGCTGTATACCCTAGATTTTGGTGGCGGGTCCCACTGCCTCTCACCCCACCCTCCAGGAGCCCCACAGGCCAGAGAGCGTGGTTCTGTGGGTCAGATCTGGCCCCTAAGCTGTACATTTAACACCCCTGCTCTAGAGCCCTACACATAAGCAAGACCCTGCAATGCTGCACACTTAAACACCCCGAACCACCAGTAAGTCACCAGCTATTTAGCTTGCAAGTTCTTTGGGCCAGGGATCGTCTGTGTGTGTGTACAGTGCCTAGTACGAGAGAGCTCCCAAGCTCAGCTGGGACATCTGAGCACCACAGTAATCCAAATAAGAAGTCGCACGGCTCTACTGGAGCTGTGCAGGAGATGCACGTTAAGCTACGCTGAGCTTTGTTTTACCAAAGGTTTCCCCAGTGACCGTTGGACAAAGTAACAGCAGGCACCATTTCATGTTCAGATGCAATCCTGTGGAAAGTAGGCTTGCAATGAAAGGGTCACTCCAGAGCTCCTGGACCGAGACAATCACGTTCAGGTTTCTTATAAGCATTCTGCAACCGCAGAGTTTAGACCCGAGGAGCCAGATCTTCAGCTGTAGCTCCTGGAAGCTGAAAGACCTACGCTGATTTAAACCAGCTGAAGTCAGCCCATAGAAACAAATTCTGCCATCCCAACTTAGGCCAAACCGTGATGCAAAGTCACTGACGGCTGGGATTTCCATTCATTCAGACTCAAAGCTCAAAAAGTATACACGTCTTGTTACCTTTGCTGACTCCAGCCCTTTGTCTCATGCTGTAATTGATAGGCCTAACAACAGCAGTCCTATGGCACACATTCACTGGCCTGCCCTGCAAACAGCATGTCATTGAAGCCTGGTGGTGAAAAGGCATGCACAAACACAATGGGCCTGGGATTAAGCCCAGCTGCAGTACCAAAGTAAATACTTTTGCTGCTGACAGTTTGTCTGCAGGGATTTAGAGGAAAGTTTTGTGCATTTACTTACACAACATATGGTTTTATTTTCCCTGTTAACAAAAACAGTAGTGGTCAAAAGGAATCACCCTCTGACAACTGCTCAGTGGCCAATGTGAAGCAGGCTTGGTGAGCTCAGTCCTTGTCCTAACACAGTGGCGCTCAACTTTCTGGTCCTGCAGGCTGGATGAGCATTGCAGAGCTGGTTTGCAGCCTGGATCCTGTGGGCTGGGTCCAGCGTCGAGTCAGTCTGTAAGGGCCATGGAGGGTCAGTCGACATCTGGCCATGAAGCGACACCACACACCCGCGTGATTGGGAATGCAGGGTCGTGTCATCGAGGCCGGGGTCTGGAAATTTGGCAGTGGGGGAACAGTGGCAGCATGAATTGCCACAGGAGGTTGTGTGCCACTGTCCTAACATTTACACTTGAGAATAATCCCCACAGCTCTTCAGCACCAGGGCTGAAGGACTGAATGGCCTTGGGGGCTAATCTGTCTTATCTTCCTTCCAACGTATCAGCCACATCAGGTTTGGGGCCTGTTAATGATGTGATTTGGACTGTGCTCTGGGAATATATAGCAGAAGTCAATCTCCAGGGCTGTCAGCCCTGCTCCTTTAATTCACTTTGTGATAAAAACTCCTCTATGATCTGTTTGCCTGAGGCTTAGAAGCAGCCTACTCTAATCTGCATTAGTAAATGGACTGGGATTTCTAAAATAAACACAGCCCTGATGTGAATGAGGGCAAGGTACAGATGGTAAATCTTCAGACTCCAACCTGACCATGCAGCCATGCCCGAGGACCCCTGGAACACCAAACAACCCCGGGAGCACACCTGTCTGTCAATCTGCAAGGGCTAAAACTTCACTTGAAATACACCATTGATTTCTATGGTGTCGAAGGGAACTTTACCCTATACCCCCATAGCCTGGGGAGTCTTATTCAAATATCACTGATCCCCATGAATTACAGGCTCTACGACACAGCCAGCAGCAGTTAGCATTGCCAGGGCCAGATTCTACTATGAATCTGCCAAAAGGGGCATTAGTTAAGGTCACATATATGAATCCATTGTTTTCCAGGGAGTAAATCCAAGCTGGAACTCAGCAGGGCAGAACATGCAAACCCAAGACAGGTGTTATTCCCAGGCATAGCGGGTGGCCACAGGGGTTGGAAAATTGTGATTAACCAGCCAGGAGGCAACGCGTAATCTAGTTTGCACTGGCCAATTGGAAACACACTCATGGAGGGCCAGATTGCATGGAATTGCCCATGTACCGAATGTCCTCAACTGCCATAGACAACTATAGGAGTGGAGTGTCCAAAGCATTTTGCCCTAGGGGACAGTGCAGACGACAGGCAGAGACAGCTAGAGAAATGAAGCCAGAAAGGGAACAAGCAGCTGCTTATGCCATCACAGAAAGAAAGCCCAAAGACTGTGCATCAGAGATGCCACCATAAGCAAAATATCATAGTCCACACTTCTGTCCACAGGCGAATAAGATGCATGGAGAATGACAGTAAATGGCTTTTATTTCTATGGGGGAAGTTCAACAAAACCCCCAAAATTTATTTAACATTTTTCTCTCAAAAGACCGGGGTTTTCACTTCAGGAGAAGAAGTTGCAAAGTGTTCTGGTCTGGCAATCAACTGAAGACTGAAAATATTTGAGCCAAAGACCAAAACAATTCTGGTTTTCTGGGTTTTGGTTTTGTTTTGGTCCTTGCCCAAAATTCTTTAGTTTTGAGTCGCTGAAAACTGAACATTTGTTCAGCTTTTTGTTTTGTCGAATGAAACCTCAACACTTCTGTTGAAATTGGACATTTCCCATGGAAATTTCTGTTTTGACAAAAAAAATGCCATTTTTGGTAGAAAGAATGCTTTGAACAAAAAGTCTCTGTAGGCGCAGATCTCGGTGGGCATGTCAGCCCCTTCTCTATACCGGCTGTTCCCTGCCTTCTATCTCAATACAGGACAGTCAAAGGCTTTGACTCCGTGTAGTGTTAATCTCCGGTGTAGCTAAAGCCTTCTGTGTCTCACAGGTTACAAGAGTACAAGTCCACACTGAGGATATGCACTAGTGTATCTTCACTGAGCCACCCACTTCAATGGTCGAAACGTCCAGCGTGGATATATAGCCTATATAGCACTGCACTTCCTTTCTGCACCGTAACTGTTTGTTAGGTTGAAAGCCCCCTTTTTTAAAGTATCTGCAATCCCTGTGAAAGTTAAACAGAGAGGAAGAAGAATTTTCTGAATTCCAGAGTCACCAGATCCTGCGTTGGGATAGCTCAGATGGTACGGGCCTGTGGTTTTGGAAGGGAAGATTGTTAGTTCAAGCTCTCTCGGTGGCCAAAACCCAACTGAGCCTCAGCATCATTATAAACCTCAGTTCTCCTCCTGCCACAAGCTCCACAGAGGGTGTTTCTGATAGTTTACAGTCCCATGTTGATAGCATCCACCAGGGTGAGAACTTACGGGCAATTAATTGCCTGGTAAAAGGGGGTGAGGCTATACCACACATCACCTGCTCTGTGGTCACAGGCTATGTGCACTCTTACCCTATAATAAGAAGAATACAATATTGCCAGAAGTATGAGGATAATCATATCTGAACAGTAAATTTGACGCATGTATGCTAGATAATGGCAAAAGTTGCCAAAGTCAGGCAGAGCGAATGAAGGCTCTTAATTGAACGAAAATATTCATATTTGATTGGTGTTCCATCTTCCTAGGACCCTAATCCTCCCATAATCCTAAAATTGTCTTTGCATTGTACCTCGTGCACAGATGGACATGGAAAAATAGTACCTACTTGGAGAGGCTTCTAAAGACAAGTGTGCAATGGGATGAGTGTTAGATACTCAAATCTCAAGAGACGGCAGTGAGCGAAATGATCAAATCATTTGTTATTTATGGCAATATGTTCATAGATTACGGGCAAAAAAAATCTACCTTTGCTTATTCTTATAGTTTTACTTTTGCCTATAATTACATTGTTGTGTTGTCCATTTTTTGATAAATACGGGTAATTCTGAGCTTCCCATTTTCACATCTGAGAACCCCAGTGGAAGCTGAACCACAGTAGCTTATCCTAAAAAGAAAGAGAAGTAAATGACTTCAAGTTAATTCCACTTGCCACAGATTAAGAGTGTGCATATGGGTAGTTGCCACTGAGAGTGTGATGGGGATAAAACCCCGTTCCCTTTTTGTGCCACGGGAAAGTGCTCATATGTCCACACTTCTAGAGATTGCTCCAAAAGACATCAAGTACCATAACACTCATGAATGTTTGACCCCCAAGAGATCAAACCCTTTTTCTAAAATCCCTGAGATGAAAGTGAATGTTTTTATTACTTGCCACTGAGCAGAGGGCTTAGAGATGGAAATGAACAGGATCCCCAAATGTGACCCACCTGTGAACCATGCAGAGGTTTAGATCCAGATTCCTCAGTGCAGCCCCTATCTCTGTTAAAAACAACGTCCAATGCTGGGTCCAAACCTACATAGATTTGGAAGATGGTTGACTCTGGATCTGGATGTCAGAGCTCAGCCTGTATAAGGTGGCTCTGAACTAGAATGATGGATTCCCACCCCTGGGACTCTGCATGAGGCTGAGCGTGGCCCTAGATTATAAATTGCACGGGCCCGTCTCCCACTGAAATTCAGCGGATTCCCCTTTCTGATATTCCCCACTGAGGAATAGCCTGAAAGCATGCCTCACCCAAAAGCAAGAGGTACTTTAAAGCTTTAAAAAAGTTTGTGTACTATTTCTAGCCTGACTTACATAAGCCTTTGAACTGTCAGGTGCGTCTCCCGTCTGAATTAGACCTAAGAATATATTGCGGCAGCTCCGTCGCTAATGTAGACCGAGAGGCTACAAACCACGGGCAGTATAAAACAGAGGAAGGCTGGTTTTCAGGTGCCTTTAGCGGAGCGAAATCTCTCCACACCAGCTGGACAGAAAAGCCTGCCTTGATCGCCCCGTGGTGAGAAACAGGCTCCGGAAGAGCAGAGCTGGACAAAATGCCGGGCACCAAGCCTGAGTTCTTGGGGAAGTCCTATCGAGCCCAGCACAAACCTGAAGAAACCGCGGAGCTGAAGAAAGACTTGGTTTCATTTAGACTGACATTTGGACTACAATGCTGGTTTAATAAGCCAGGAGAGCCTGGGTGCAGGTATTGGGAAACCCAAGAAGAGGGAAACTGAGGCAGAGGCCTGGCCAGACACCAAGCTGAGTAAGCCCTTGCATCAATGCCATGTACCATGACTAACTTTTCCCACCTCTCTTTTACAGATGTAAAAGATTGAGGAAGCTACAGTTCTTTTGCTTTGTAATGCAGTTACTCAGGAAAAGACTAATTCAGTGGCGGTGTTATTACAGCAGGTCCTCAGGTCTCTAAACACAGCCAGCAGCTATTAGCCAGGCGTCAGCTACTGGACGTGATTTCCCACTGCCCAGCTGTGTGATTATCAAGGTAACTAACACAAAACCATCCGACGAGGCAGACCGGCTGCGGGCCACTGGAGCGCAGTCTTGGAGGCAGCTTGTAAGCAGAGAAGAACTGGAAAGCACAACATACCGTTCTCTTTTGCCTCTTTCCAAGTGAAAGCAGAGCTAAGAAAAACAAGCCATTTTACTGTAGGTAAATATATGGAGCTATTGATATCAATGGGGAGCCCAGCAGAAAAAAAAAATCACTGGTACTCTTAAAGTTTTGTTTGGCAAACCAACTGTTTGTTACCTCCCTACCCTGTAGCTTTTTAATAGAAGCAGCAGTTGATACCTGTTAAGTAAGGTTTGTTAACGTTTTATTGCATGGAAGCAATAAATAAATAGCGTTTTATTACATTCGAAGCACGGCTGCAACAGTGCCAAATGTTCAGCGAAGACCTGAGCCAAAAGTCGGTGCGTGCAGAGACGGGGACTTCGGTGCCGCAGACTGTGTGAGAGCTCTCTGCCACCAGGAAGTTACTCCATCTCCCGGCCTCAGTTTCCCCACCTGAGGACAGACGGTAATAATGCTTAGTGATTTCACTGCCTCCGTGAAGGCGTTTTAAATGGTTCAAAGAGCCTTGGGAACTATAGGAGGGCGATGCTCAAGCTTCAATGGCATGTTTGTCTGCCTGTCTGAATGCAACGTGCTGATTTCTGAACACCGCAGCAAATCCATTTGGAGAATGCTCTAGTCATCCCCAGGCAGCAGCCTTTTGGATTTGTGGTGCAAATTATACATATGGAAAAGCCACAGCACTTAAAGATGCTTCTGGCAGCTGTGGGGCGGGGGCTCTGCCAGCAAGGGGAAGCCGAGGGAGAAGAGAGGGAATGTGCCTCGTTTTCTCCCACCTTCTAGGATGCTGCCTCCCTAAAGCCGGCTCCGTAGAGGGGGGCAGCCACCCGCAACCCCGGGAAAAAAGAAAGGCAGCTTGGAATGAGGAGGAGAAGAGACACAAAGAAAACCTAACATGAACAGAGAAGAGATGGGGGACCCTGGTACTGAAAGAGGGATAATGGGATGATGGGGAGGAAAGGATGAAGAGCCGTAGTAGGGAGGAGGGGAAGCCGCTGCTGTGGTCAGGAGAAAAATGGGAGGAACATGGAGATGTCAGCATGGAGAGCGGGCAAGGTGAAGGCGCAGACCAAGCTTTTAATACTTCTGAGCGTAACAGCATGAATTTATCTCTTCCCATATTTGCTAGGGCTGTCCTTGTCAGGGCACATTCACATCACCACCCCGCTTCATTGTAAATGCCACCCAAATTTCCTTGGAGCTTTCCTCTCCCTGCCCGATTTCTTTTTAACGAACCAGAGGGGACACTTTAATTGGATTCCTAACATGAGATTATCATGTCTATAAAGTCCATTTGACAGGGCAGACATTACCTGTTTTGTGCCAACGGAGAATTCGTGACAGTCACAACTCTTCCAGCTTCAGCTTTCACAGCTGCATTGTCAGGTTTCAGGGGGAGTCAAGTTATGATCCTGCTCCTACCTCCTCCTCAGTCTTTTAATCTGAAAAGCTAGCTGCACTTCAAAAAATAGATAGCATGTAGCACTCTGCCTGTGTGAGCAACAAAGCATATGCCCTTCCAGTGCTCAAGCACCGCTAATATCTCAAAACCATTTCAAATCCTGACTAATGCAATGCAGCAGGAACAGTTTAATGGGATACACCATTTATGCAGCAGCTAATTAAACACAGTAGCCCAAAATGTACTTGGACTTCACACAACCTCTAAATATAATTACAATTTTCTAACAGTGAAATGCATTTAAAACTGCCCTGACACAGCAATCCATCTTCATTTGCAGATAAGAGGTAACACATGCAGATTTAACATTTAAACAGAAACCATGAGCTGAGGAGAGACCGGAGGAATATTAACAGATGTGCCGAATGAATCGCTAACAGAGCTGGAGAAAGGGAGGTGCTAGGAAGTCCATTTCCCTTTGGAGGTCACATAAAGGGTGCAACATGTTCAGACCACGGGTCTGCATGCTTGAAGTGCAAGGTTTGTACTAGACGAGTGTGGTACATCGTCAACGGATGGGCTCTATCCTTGTAATGTGCCCACCGAGACGTAGGTGGCCACTGTCGCTGGCTGGAGGAGAATTCCTTCCAGCTAGATTCATAGTTTCATAGTTTCTAGGGTCGGAAGGGACCCGAGCAGCTCATTGAGTCCAACCCCTTGCCATGGCAGGAAAGAGTACTGGGGTCAAACAACCCCAGCAAGGTGTTCATCCAGCCTCCTCTTAAAGACCCCCAGGGTAGGGGCCAGCACCACTTCTCTTGGGAGCAAGAGAAGTGAGATTGGCCAACCTGTGTTCCCCCATCACACCAGGCTGTACAGGTGCAAGCCAGCCTGACTCTCTAGCTCAAGCCTTTGACTCCAGAGGTTTCCAGTTCAATCCCTGGCATCTTTCACAACACTGGCCGGGACCCATGTGTGCTAATGGGCATCTAAGGGTGATGAGCTTTGTTCTGTTTCATTTGCTAGGCTGTCTCAGATGAAGCTCCCTAGCGTACTGGGTTTCAATTAGGTTGCTCCCAAATTACACCTGTATAAATGAGAGCAGAATCCAACTCAGAATGTCATTTAGCAACACAGAGAACAGGCAACAAGAATAAAACCCGTGTAACATGACGGGTATTAAATAAAGCAAGCAGATGTTAGTAATGAAGAATAAGCTACTGGAAAATAAAAGGCCAGGCTTTTGCTAAAGACTATCATTTTTAAAGGATGCTTCTGCTCCCTACTTTGTTACTTCGGTCACACTTTCCCCACGAGTTCTTTGATCCTTTCTTTCAGTCTATCCCACGCTGAGTATTGATTGCAGGGTTCAAAGTAAAATAGATTCTGCCAGTGCAATATCAGATGTTGGTGCTATTCACAATTGTTGCAGGCAGATAAGCTAACTTGTGAACTGAGGGGGGGTGAAAAGTAGGTGGGCTATTTATTTAGTGAGTTAGTTTTGGATTTGCTTTTTGTCTCTTCTCTCCCTGCCCCTCCCTTCCCCACAGCCCCATCTCACCCCAAAATGCCAACAGCAGCAGTTGGCCTGAGGATGCCAGTTCAGAAATCCCAAGTAGACTACACATAGGAGCATTCTCAACAGATAAAATCAAGGACACATGGGAAGAGATGATGATAAGTGGGAGACAGAGAAATGAAACAGGGTTTGGACAATGTAGCTAGAATAGATAAGTAGATACCTAATCAGAATTGTTCCCACTATTCCATTTCAGACCAAGGCTCCTCCCCATAGAGCTGAAATAAAACCTAGCTGGTATTAATGCTTTCAGTCTGAGGAGATCATGAAACCACCATATATAATAAATAGGGAGTCAAATTCCACCTATTCTTAGCATTTGCAGCTGCACATCTGACAGCATCAGACTGCCTGGAAGCATGGCACTAGGCAAACACTTGCCGCCTGTGACTTACAGACCTTAACCATCAAGCCACTGATAATCAAATGTAAAACAACACAAGAGATCCCAAAGCCACGCTTGCAATAATAGCCCCTGGTGCTATCATTTTTTATTTGTCTCATTCTGACACATATGAGAGGTAACAAATAAGGGGCTTGTTTCTTAAAAAGCACAACACAGTCTTGGCTTAACCCTGGAATCGTATGTCAGGTGAGGCTCTGGGTGCAGCTGTGTGCTTCAGATTAACAGCGGGATAGATCTGATTAAGGCAATAAGTGGAAAGGTCACTTCATGTCACATGTTTCCTGTCTCACTCCACTGAACACAGATCCTCAGGTGGAAACCACTGTGTTCAGCAGTGACGGACCTGAACCGAAACCTAGACATGCTGCAACACCGGAGAGATGGAAACCCCAGCTGCAGTGCGGATCCTCTTCTAGCAACCCGACATGCCTGCAGAGGTGCTCAGGTCTGCCCGTTGGGGTTCAACTCTGACAGATGCTTATTCTTAGCAAGATGGGAATTTGTTTTATTACCAGATAAGTTCATGCCTACGCTCGGTCTGTGTAGATGGGACCTCCTGTTAGCTCCTTTTATCACTATACTAGTTCACCTCAGAAAAATTCACTATTTTACCCAGATCATCTCCAGGAACATGACATGAACAGTACTATCCCTTTAGTCAAGACAGGGACCAGCAATTTCACACAGGAAGTCTATGGTTGAGTCAGGGATATAAAACCACATCTTCTTATGCAAAGGTGCATAACATGAGCCCAAGAAAAAGCCTGTTGAGCAATTTGAGAGCATCCCCCACATGCTCTTTTTAATGTCCTTTCTTCCATTGGCACAAATCCCCAACAAGCTCCTTCAGCAATACTCCCACATGCACCTGGCACCAGCCAGGTGCTTTCATGTGTATTTGTACAGGGAAAAAGGACAGACACGGAGGCTGAAGGTTTCAGTGCTGTTCCTTCCCCACTCCATCAATCTTCCCTTGCTTCAGCCCCCAAACCTTAATAACCTCCGTCTTTGTCTTTCCTTCCCCTGCTAGGATATCTGGCATTATCAATTTCTTTATCTCCCGTCTCTTTAAATAAGAAAGTCCCACTTTTAGAGGAAAGCAGGTCTGGCAAGCTCCCAGCACAGCTTCATCACCTACAAGAGCCAGGGGGTCAAAGTTGCCATGATGATCCCTTGACCGCTGGTACCCTGGGGCAGGCAGCTTGTTGCATCCAGTACACTGGCTATGACCACAGTGCACTGCATTTTTTTACTTGCTGTACCAGAATAAGATAGAAGGAGCAAAAGGAGATTCCAAGCTATGGCTTGATAGAAGAGACTGAGCCATCTTACAGGAGAGACTGGAAAACCTCCAGGCTTTGAGATGTTGGAAGAGGAATTCAAGAAGCTTCTCCGCTGCTTTGCCCATTCTCAAACTCCTCTATATGTATAGAGCAGTGTTTCTCAAAAGGAGCAAGTACCCCCTAACTGCTGAAAGTTTTAACAAGTACCCCAACACTCAATTTTCCAGGGGATTTTACATTTACAGACTAATGAGTGCCATATGTTGGAAGAAGGGCTGTGTATATAAGGCCGTGATATGACAGATGTCTGATCTGGTGTGGGTAGGGTTGCCACCTTTTATATCAGGGGTGCACAACTCAAGTATGCACCTAGGCTAGAGGTGATGTAGGCCAAAGCTAGGAGTGCTGAACCCAGCACCACGCAAAGCGCGGCACACCAAATTATTACTGAGGAATTTAATTTTTTTAATTGCACCAATTTTTTTGCCATAGTTTTGAGACAAGAAAGGGGCAAGAGAGATGAAAAGAGGGTGAGAGAAAGGAAAAGGTGAGAGAGAGAGTGTTGGGGCACCTGTGTACCCCCTGCCTGTGTCTCGCATACCCCCAGGGTACGTAGCCCCAGGTTGGGAACCTATGGTATAGAGCAGCCATCCTGGACACTGGAGTGGAGGCTGTGGGCAGGTGATGGAGAGCTAAGACGGGGGGCTGGTTGAGATCATTGAGGAGCAAAGGATGGTATGCCACTCCAGTCGCTCACAGCTTCAGCAGTTTTCAGAGGTCCCCAAAAGTCCATCCAGGGGTCAGAGGGGGAAAAAACCACTGCCACTCTTCCAAGAGCTGCAGGCCTCAGGTCCCTCTGCATTGGCACACAAGTGCAGTGTAAAGAAGTGCTGCTTTTTGAATGCCACTGTTTCCCCTCCTGGTCTCACCCAGCCGTGCAGCAGCTCATACAAAGCGATGGAGGCTCTTTTCCCAGATGCTTTTCCTTAGGGGCTCATCCCAGTAACTTTCTGCTGAGAATGCGGAAAGCGCTGGGCCTAAATGCCTTTCTACAAGCCAAATTTGAAAAAATTAAATCATCTCTCTTCAGGCTGTTTTTTCCCCTCCAGATCTGCTCTCCTGTCCCCTAATGTGCTTGAAAAGAAAAACACACAACTTTGTGTTTTCATTCCATCAGGTAATGATTTTATTACACAGGAATTCCTTTTCCTGACAGACAGGTTCTGGGCGTGTGAAGCAGAGTTCATGGCTTCTCCAGTTCCTCTCGATAAGCAGCCTTACCAGTGGTCACATACGAGGTATATTTCCACTTGGCATTTGTTTTTTGTGCTGAGGGCTGGGGCCTATATCACTATTGATTTCTGCACAGGTGGCCAGAGTTACTCACCCTGGGAGCCCTATCCGACCCTCCACCAAAGTTCAAGACCCAGGGGCTTTGGCCAATTTCCGGAGAGCCACAAGTACCATCCCAGCGAGCCACGTGTGGTTTGGCCACCATGGTACTACACCAAGGGAAGAGATTTCAGATGAGCCCTTGCAGTAAGCTGAGCAAAAGTAGATTAGCTGTTCCTAGGAAATAAGGTGGGGAGAAATGCTAATGTAAAGCTGGCCTGAAGCCCTCGAATCAGTGCAGAGAATTAAGGGGCACTGCAAAGAGGATACTAAGTACACAAGAGTAGTAAAGAAAGCAAATGCAAATTGGATATGGTGCAGAAATATGTTATTAGCGATCAAATTCTTGGGCCCTGTGGCATTATCTCCTCCACATGTATTTTAATTGGACTAAAATGCGCTCATCAATACACTGGTTTAGTGCATACCACTGTGATTCTGACAGCCTGCTAGGCCACTCGCCACTCCAGAGTGTTTCCACTATCTGCACTGATGCAGGCTGTGGCTAAAGATCCTGGGTCCAATTCATGTTCATGGCTACGATCCCTCTTTGTATTATTTATTATTTGCAAACTGACTAGGAGCCATGGACCAGAACCATGAGGTATCCCTAGATCCTTACACAGACACGTTTTTAAAATGGCAATTAGATAAAAGCCATCTCCAGTGCTGCTAACACTCACAATTTTAGCATGGGTCTCATGACCTTTGTTGTTTTACTTTAAAATGCCCATCTTGGAAGTAAGCTTCCCCCTCAAGTCCTCGCCTGTGTCTCTGTGATTAAAATAAATTCTTGGGCGTAGAGCAGCTGTCTTCATGTGCCCATGCAACAATAGAGCATTACGTGGCTTCAAAACCCTGCATTCATTCAGCCCTACGGATGAGCTCTCAGTCCCAGTGATGTGTTGTGGAACGACTGTGTTATAAAGGACATTAAGACCTCTTCCAGACCATAAAATATGCAACAAAACAAGTGCCAAATACCAGTCCTTTGCAGGGCCTAAAACAAAGAGTCACCCTGCAAAGCATTAATCCATGCAGCTGCCTTGAGCTATTAATGTCTCTTAGCTTTACGTAAGGAGCCATTCCATGCTGACTATCTCTGTCCCTGAAACAGTGATTTACACAGTCTTTTAAACAATTAAAGGTCATTCTCTGCACAGAGGGCCTGAGGATTTGAATGGGAACAGAGCCTGAGCACCTTCTGGACAAGGGTGGGCTACATTTCTTTGGTGACTAGTACATTAATTGAAAACGAGGTATTGATGATCTTAAATCAGTTCATTAATCCATGTTGTTTTCATGTCGAAGGCAGGGCGGGATGGCACCAACTCACTGGCTCAGAGAGGAAAGAGTTTTTGCAGGCAACAACCTATTTTGTGAGAAGCATCTTCCAAATCAGGGCTGTCTAACTAAGCAGCGAGGAGCCGTGAGCTGCATGAGCCACATCAGCCTGGTCCAGGTGTCCCCAGGGCTGCACACTACATAGGCATCCCACACACATACACACGCTGCTGCACCAAACTGCTGCATGCACGTGCTATCCCTGCACTGTGCAGTGTATGTGGGCCCCTAATTCCTGCCCCAGCAACCTGGGCTGCAGACCGTGCTGCCATGCCCCGCAGGGAGGGAAGGAGAACCTGGAGCCCTCGGCTGCTGCTGGAGCAATGGGGGAACAGCAGCTGGACAGGAGCCTGGGGACTGGAAAGTAACCTCCTAACTGTGGGTCACATATTGCACAGCCCTGTTCCAGACTTTTTAGATTTATATGAACTTTTTATAGGAAACAACCTACCTTGTCACAAGTATCATGTCTCTCTGAACCAGTTAGTCTCTAAGGTGCCACCCTGCCTTGCCCTCTGCCTGACTCCAAACTAACGTGGCTAACACCGCTGTTGATTTCACTGAATTGTTGCGTCTGGAAAATAATCGTTCAGAGCCAGATTCACAATTTGCCAGAGAAGGTAGTGACAACCTGTTTGCAATCCAATGACTTTGTGGTTGGCACACTCAGCCACGATGCGAGACACCCCAGTGAGACGTCTCTTCCTTGCTGGATGGGATCTTACAGTCCTCAAGGAGCAGTGGTCTCAAGTTGCAGCAAGGGAAGTTTAGGTTAGATATTAGGAAAATCTCTCAGAAGGAGGCTAGCAAAGCCCTGGAACAGGTCACCCAGAGAGGTGGTGGAACCTCCATCCTTGGAGGCTTTTAAGACCCGGCTAGACAAAGCCTTGGCTGGGATGATGTAGATGGGGCTGGTCCTGCTCTGAGCAGGGGGTTGGACTAGATGTGACCTCCCGAGGTCCCTGCCAACCCTCATTTTCCATGACTCACAATCTGAACTCATGCCCCAGGACCATGCCCAAACCACCAGGCATTCTGAGGGAAGCAATTCCCAATCTCACCTGCTCACTATCCCATTTTTTATAAGTATCTCAATATTCAATGGAGCTGAGACTGGATCCCAGCTCTTCCCCACTCGCAGATAAGACTCTTGCCCCTTCCTTCGCACTCTCTTCCATTACCACCCCCACCGTTGGCAGGACAAATTTGTAAGTATTTCACCATAAAAGCCAAACCGTTACAACAGAAGAAAACAAAGCTTCACCTGTTGGCCTGGTGGTCAGGACACTTCTGGGAAGTGGGTTCAAATCTCCTCCTGAAGAAGAGCAATACAACCCGGATCTCTCACATCCTGGGCAATTACTCTAGTCTCTGGGATGGTGGATAAAGGGGGGCACCGCATCCTCTTCCGTGAATTGACCCCTTCATGCCCTTTGAATTTCTTACAAGTGCACAAGTGATTTTTTTATAAGACTTTCTTATAATGGACTGTTCCATCTTGGGTAGAACTGGACGCTTTAGCTTGATACAAAATGAAATTTTGCTTTTGGTGCTTGCATGAAAAATGTTGAACTCCATTGAATTGGAACTGATTTTTGCTCTCAGCCTGGCTGTCGGAAAGATCTATTACTCATATAGCCATAGTCTTGATATCTCTATGACATACTGACTTGGAGTGCACATGAGATGCTGTCTCCTAGTGACCAACCTAAAAGGAAGCTAGGAGACGTACCACTTAAAAATACCTACACGAGATTTGCTCCAACTACAGCAGCAAAGGCTTGAGCTTCTGCAGACACAAGCCCCCATTGCAAGATGGGTGAATAGGAGTGATCTTTCTCTTGATCTGAACTCCAGCAAACTTCAACTGTTATGTATCAACGTATTTTCAGGACTTCCATCACGGGGGAATCTGAGCGCTTTGGGATGCGCTTTGTCTAACTTGGCAGGAGGATGCAATATGCTCGCTTAATCTGTGTGTATGATGCTCTCTAATAACCAGGCCACAAGGAGTATAGGAAATCCAGTATTACTATAGCTAGCAGCAGGAAGTCCTACCAACTTTAAGAGCTGGAAGACTGGGCTTCTCTTTGCTCTGGAGAAGTGGGTTGTCTGCCCTGTAAGAACTCAAGTAAACTCACTAGACAGCACTGGGGAATCCATTCTGCTGCTGCTGTTATAAGAAAAAGTGTCAGGCTGACCTTTGGGGAAAAAAGATGCTGAGAATGACAATCGTCTGAATACTGATACTGCTTTGCCTTTCTATATAGCATCCTCCATCCAAGAATCTCAAGTTGCACCACAGACACAAAGGGTTGCAATCACCCAACAGCCCTATACCATACATATTGTTATCCCTATTTTCCAGGTGAGAACACTGAGGCCCAGAGAAGTTAATGGTTTGATTTCCAGAGAGACCAAGCCCCTGCAGTTTGCATCAAAGCCAAGGACCAATGTGGGAGTTCAGTGTTACCTTGGAAGCTCAAAACCAGACCAGAAGGGACATTGTAAGTTGGAGACAGAGCTAGAAACCAATCTGGCAACCCCTGGCTACCACAGGACCACCCACTCAAAAGGGTGTCCTGACTGTCTGAACCATTATAAAGTGATCCCTTAATCACAGAGCTCTGTGAGATGGTGCTCTCCATGTGGTAGCTTAGTGCTTCCGGCTCAGGACAATGTCCTAATGGGAAAGTGTGCTGAAGAGGAAGCAAAGTAACGTCTCTCATTAGCGGAGCAAGCTGACTTTTCCCACCATTGCAATTCCCCCTTGTCATGGGGCCCAGCTGGAAATGGAGCCATAATTTCTCCAGTGCCCTTGCTTGTAAGCACTCTCTGATGAAGTGCTACCATATCCTGGTTCCTTACAACATCCAACACCTGTTTTATGTGACAGCAAATCCTTAGTTTATAAGCACCAAGACGTTGAATATAGGTATGTGCAGTGACTGAAACTCCTGCCCGCTTGGTGACCCAAAGTGGCTTGGGGAATTATACGCCTTCTAGGGCTGTTAAAGCTGCTGGGTGCCTGGAAAAGGGTCTGCACTAACATTCAGCTGCAAGGGCATTTTCATTCCCAATTATGGGGAAGAGCTGAACAAAAATTCAGATTTGAATTTTTCCAGTGAACAGGGCTGCTGAGATCTAAGTTCGTTGGTTCAGTCCATCAGGTGTCAGGTATATCAGGAGTGATGGCTCATCTCTGCTAAGGGTCTGCTCTCTGCTAAGGGTCTGCTCTGGAAATCTGCTGAATTATAGGAGGTGTATTGAAACCACCTGTACGATATTATTAAAACATGCTGTGTCCCATCGCCATGCGTCACGGTACACCGCGTCATGGAGCATGACATCCCGGCTATGAGACAAGCTAATCCAGTCTTACATTTCCCCGTCACATCAGGTGGACTGCAGGTCAGCCATTTGAAAAATGCACTTTCGAAGACTTTCTCTGGTGGAGTTGAAAGGAAGGGATCATTCAAACCGGGGCCGTGGAGAGCAGAGGAGAGGGCCAACTACCCAGGCCGTGGAGTGGCCACTTGCTGTTAGAGTGGCCATGGGATGAGCGGTGCCCATCTGGAACAGACCAAATGTGCGCTAATATTGATCAGACAAGTCATTGTTGGAGCCCCAAGACAGGCACTCGGGCAAGATGTGGCTAATGCTTTACTGTGGCTATAAAACACTAAGGCATATTAAAATTGCAGGAGACTTACCACTTGCACACATGCATCACTGAACTGATGTAACTGTTTCATCTCTCCACCCTTACATGAATACAGACAAATCAAACTGTTGTAATTTTAGCCCTGAATGAAACAGGTCTTAAGTGGCACCGCTTTACTTCCACTTAAAGCAGACAGATGAAACATTTACAGCAACGCGGCTACACTGTTCAAGTGCATTAGTTGCTTATCTCTCCAGAGAGCTATGGCTGAGCTTCATTCCTCCCCTCCTCTAACTACGAGTATTGGGACCAAAAAATGTGGCTGGTTCTTGAAGATCATTCTTTGCTCAAGGCATTAGGATTTTGCGCGCTCAGGCTGGGCAACCACCGGTCCAGACCTCCCACTGCACATCAAAGGTCACTCTTTTCTATGTCTAACCTGATTCCTCACCCAGCTTTATGCCTCAGACCCTGCCCTGTTCCTCCCATGGCAAGATTCACCAAAGGGAAGAGGAAAAAGACCTACCCATGGCAGGGAGACTGGGGTAAGTGTGGGGTGTGTGCCACGGGGAGCACAGAAGGGCTGTGCGGAAGTTGGGGGGTGAAGATGAAGCTCTGTATGGAGCTGAAGGGCTGGGTGTGCTTTGAGGGGGCAGCCGATCACAGCTGCTTTTGGATGGTTAAGGGCTACCAGGTACTGTAGGAAGGAGTAATAAGCTGGCTGTAATGGCATCAAAAAGAGACAGGAGAAAGTCCCCAAGAAGCAGGGAGGGAGACTCAAGCAAATACCACTTCCGTAGGTGGGGATGAACAGAATCAAGGAGAAGTGGGGCTGGAAGGGACCTCAGGAAGTCACCCCGAGTCCAACCCTATCCAAACCACCCCATAAAAGTGCTTGTCTATCCGACTGCTGAAACTACGCCATCTTCTCTGTCACACAACTACAATACCCAGGAATACCCTAATCTGCCACCCGTAAAGTAAACAGGTGAGGGTACTATCAATGACTTGCTGCTGCAAGGGTTGTTTCCAGGTTTAGAGTAATAGGATGAGAAATCCAAAAAGAAAAGAGGAAGCAGGGGATCCCAGGATGGGGCAAACAGCATGAAGCTGGAGAGGAAGATCTACAGCATGGGAAAGAACCTGTGGCAGTGAAGTAAAAGAGTCTCTCCGCTCCCCAACCAGGAAAGGGAGGTAGAAATGCTATCAGAGGTCTGGCAAAGAGAGAGAGAAGAGAACTGGAAAGTGAAGGCCGGACCCGGAGAAGGTGGGAGGAATGAATCAAAGGAACAGGAGAAAAAAGAGGGATGTAGACAGGAAAGGATGGAAAAGAAGAAGTAATTGAAAAAGGAAGCAGAATGCCCCCCTGTCTCCAAACACACGCTGTCTGCTTGGCCTGGCATCTCAAGTGACACGAAGAAGGGTGATTCTCTAGGACGCTGACTACGGATGGGCAGTGTGGTGGGAAGCCTGGAAGCAAACACCCTTGGGTGTGCTGGAGGGTTACAGTGCTCCTGCCCCTTGCTCTCTGAGTATTTTTCTATATGCCATTGCCATCTACAGGTGATGGGAAAGGACGGGGTGGAGCTGTGGCTTTGTTGGGCTGTGCTACCCAAAGATACAATGCTGGCTGCATGGAAAGCTAGTGTATGTCCTATGCAGATGGGCAAGAGATCTATATGACTTTTCCCCTCCTGAACTGTAACCTGGTCCTTTGTACTTCCACGTGGCTGGGGTGGCAGGGAGTGTGCGCCACCTGCTGTCATAGCCTCCCTCACCAGAGCAGGATCATCTAGACCACGGGTGGGCAAAATGCAGCCCGGGGGCCGGATGCGGCCCTCCAGGCCAGCATCTGTCACTGTTTCAACCATCCAGCGCTTGACTTGCAGATAAATCAAAGACTTGCAAGTTCTCCAGTACTATCAGTGTCCCACCCTAAAACCTCAGAGGGCTGAATATGGCCATGGTTATTGGTTAACCAGGAGTTACTAGCAACTCCTGTTAACATAGAGAAAGGGGGGCCCTGTGTCCCCATCCTAGGCTTTGTAATGAACACTCAGCTCTCTCCTTTTGAAACACGTATCTGCATGAGACAGCAAGTTTAGGCTCCCAGACACACAGTGCGCTGTTATTACAAGCATTGCTAGAAAAATATTGATCCAACATCATGCAGAAGAACTGAGGAGCTCACTACATGCCTTCAAGTAGTTAAGTTTAAAATTCAGTTGATCAGCTGGATTTTGTGCTCAGCAAGAAAATGTAAATAATTTTGCATAATGACTTCAAGATCAAACCTTATGATTTGGGCCCAAAAGGCTGTGAGCCCTTTGCAGACATCTGAAAATACAGCCCCTCTCCCAGTGAGCTTGGGATATAATTTGGTAGAGTTTGACCTAAAACAAAGAGAAACAATGGGTAGATTTGATACACGACTCGCTAATCTTCTTTTTTATTAGTGTGTGCGTGCGTGTGTGTGTGTGCGTGCGCGCCCATGTGCATGCACGTGCATGCGTGAAAGAGAGAGCACGGGGACTGTACATTTGTATTATAAATGCAAGTCTCCTATTATTCATTAAAACTAATTTGATGACCTGGGATTTTATTTTACAGGCCTTTAGAGATGTGCTAAAACGATGTGACACAAGCCACATAATATGCCCAAAAATCACTGTAAATCTCTTTATTCTGTGTCCACTAATTAAAACGGCTAACTATGAATTATGCTATATTTGCAAACGGGTCTGACTAACTAGTATGCTGTACAAGTTGCCAGCCGTAGGATGGAACATGATACCATCTCTAAACAAATGCAAAGTATTGCAGCTTACAAGGGACAGGGGTTGCTTTCTCTCCCACCCCAAGATTTCAATATTCCTTTTAAACGATAATTCAGTTTCGGGGGGGGGGGGGGTGTAATGAAAGGAAACGCTCCTCTCAAGATTTACTGCATGTCTGTTACTGTGTGGGCTGTTTTGACTCTGCAGCGTAGCAGAGACCATGCAAACCACGCTCTATTGGAATCGGTTCAAGCTTTTACAGTCCTTCAAATTGGGGCTGGAGCCGGAGAGGAAATACTAAAATCCTGTATATACAACTTCTGTCTGTGAGGGGGAGAGAAATTCCATGAAAATTAAGAACTCAATGATGTATAAATTTATATTCTGTTTAAAGCTTGGGGTGGACTTTTGTGTGTGTGTGTGGAAGAAACAATTGAACTCTTATATAAGGAAACCCAGGATCTTTAAATAATGTTGAATTCTGCACGCTGGTGGTAGTAGAGGAGCTCGATTTGTTTAAAGCCAAGCTATTTAATTAGCATGTGAGCCAAGTTTTATGAAGGTGAGTCAGCTCAGATGTGTTTCTGGTGAGAAAGTGAAGCCAATTTTTTTTTTTTAACAGCATATGCTGTAAACAACAACCCCAGTGCATTGTCCTTCACTCCCCAGCAAATAAACCCCCTCATTATAGCACAGCTGCCCAGAGGAAACAATATAAGATGCAGGCAGCCTCAGCCCCTCTAGGAGAAAGGGAAGCCCCAAAGAAAGCAGCTCCCCCAGAGAGGCTGGAGGAGGCAGAGTATACTTGCTCCAAAGGGCATCTGGTACCCTCTGCTGGCTGCCCAGCTCTGCCCCACGGGGTCTGTCTGCAGCAGCAGCCTGGGCCTGGGAGATGGCTAGAGGCAGCTCAGCTATATGGGAGCCCACACGACTAAACATAAGGGGTCACTTCTCTTTCCTGGCCTGGAAGAGGGGCAGGAACATGACTGGAGCCACCCAGGTGAGAGTCCCCCAGGCTCTGCCACCAAACCCCCAGGCAGGACAAACTGCGAGAGAGGTGGCAGGTACCAGATGCAAACAGGAGTGAGAGGGGTCCACTATGAATTATCGGTATAATGGTAGACCCAGACATGAGTGTGAACCCTGGAGCTGGACACTGTACATGGTCTCAGGCTGACCGTAGCCAATTGTCAAAAATCAAAGCAACCATTAGCTGGCTCATTTATGGCTGAGAAAACAGGATAGCCATGGCTTATAGTTGCTTTCCTAATGCCACCAGGCTCTTCTTTCTGACCAAGGCGGTCCTGGCACAGGAAAAAATCTGGCCCAGGAGCACAGAGGGAATCCAGTGACTATCAAAGTCCAGCATTTGCCCCTCCATTAGGAAAAAAAGAGCAAGTATGATTTTCTCTGTATTATTTTCTTATAAACTAGTACTTACAACCTGCCAGCGGCAACCTGAAAGCAGCTCTGGGCTTAGAAAGAGCACTATCTAGAGACCCCATGAGTGTTTTCCGACCATGTGGAATTAACTCCCATTCTCCAGCTCACAGTTCCTATCCAAAAGGAAGCTGCATTCGTCAGTGCAATTCCCATATTGTTTCCATTATATTTTTATGACTGTCATGTGCAGGGGGGGAATCAGAGGAACAAAAAAAGAGAGAGAGAGAGAGAGAAAGATAGCACCAGAACATGAAATTCTGCCTAGCAAAAACGTGGTCAACTCCTAGTGCACTCAAAAAGCCCAAATCAAGCCAGACTTGCCCCCAAAATGAGGAGGACCAATCACTTCAGTGACAGGGGAACACTGTGTTTTTGCCCTTTGTCATAAGAAAGACCATTATGACCTCGATGGATCGTTTCGTTGGCATTATTTGCTCATGACTGCACAGGTCAGGAGAAAGCAAGAGCAGTAATTTGCATAATTGCTTTCTGTCTGCCGAAAATCCCCACGCAGTTTCCTGAGCAGATGATTCTTGTGGGAAGGTGGTGAGGTTGTGGCACAGCTGAGATGAGAGACACTCTGCAGGAGACCGCAAAGGGGGAAGGAGATCAAGTCACACCACAGTACCGAGCTGCGAAAGTGTGGTGCGAAGCATGTGGTCATGGACTGACAGCCACGTAGGAACTTGGTGGTAGTACATGAACTGTTTATCACAGACACTGAGAATAACATCTTCCAGTGGAAGCTCAGTTAGTCAAAGTCAACGTTTTTTGCAGCAATGTATGTAGCAAGGTAGAATTTCTGGGCAAGACCAATGAGAGACAGCACGTCCCACGTACGCCGAAATCGCTTAGCACTTGTGCCACTCCCCTAGGATGTAAGGTTCAAGTCTCCAGAGCAGGGAGACTGCACCTCAGTCTTAGACATTTCAGGTAGGCTTGCCAAAGCA
The DNA here is from genome assembly GCF_052110815.1 of Crocodylus siamensis. NCBI lineage: Eukaryota > Metazoa > Chordata > Crocodylia > Crocodylidae > Crocodylus > Crocodylus siamensis. Next base: position 13,946,709 of record NC_143396.1, on the reverse strand, counting down.
CTGGCATCCAGGGGCAACATCCCTGTTACGTTGTACCCCACCCTCTTTACCCTGGGCTCCTTGTCCCTGGGATCCATCAGACTGTGTCCATCTTCCTGGAGTGAATTCGGGGGCACAGCCCTGTAGGGGAGGGATGTCAGTACAGGCAGTGCAGCCTTTGCCTGTTTCCCACCCAACAGGCAACCCCCATCCCCCCATACATACAGGGCCTCTCCCCAGCCTACATCTTCAGAGGTTTCATAGGTTTCATAGATATTAGGGGCTGGAAGGGACCTCATGAGATCATCGAGTCCAGCCCCCCGCCATAGGCGGGAAGTCAGCTGGGATCAAGTGACCCAACAAGAAATATATCCACCTGGTTTTGGAAGGAGTCCAGAGTAGGTGCTTGCACCACCTCTGGGGGAGTCCTCTGGGGCCGGTCAAACATGTTCTGTCAAAGCTGCTTTCCCACAAAGCGTTCTTTGGGCCCGAAAGCTTGCAATTAAAGAATTTTTTTTTTGCAAAAATCTTGTGGGGCTAATAAAAGATATCACCTCTACTACAAGTCCCAATTGTTCTTTCCTCTTTTATATTATTTTACTTTTGGCAAATTATTTTGGCAAAATGCTTTTGTGGGCATTGTACCATGTTCCTTCAAATTTAAGCTGTCCTTGAATTTCAGATGTACCCAAAGTTTGTGACTCAATTTAAGAGGAACAAAGGAAGCATGTACAATGCACATAAATAATATTGACCATTTGTTACTCAGTTAAGACACAAGGTCTTTTTTAGAAGGAATCTTTCAAAATGTGTCTTATATGCAAAGAAATATGGTAATTTTCTCTATGTCCCCATTTTCCTCCATGAGCTGGGACTCCCAACAGGGCTACATGTCCCATAATGCACTGCAAGGAGAGCGTTCTGGTGTGCTTCTCCCCTTCACCAAGAAGATACTCCCTGATCCATAATGAAAGATTTAGTCCCCCAGGGATTCTGGCCTATAGAAAAGAATATGGACACAGGGCCAGCTTCAACACCTACTTTTCACTGAAGAAATATGGCTTAGTTTTGATCTTAAAAAAATGAAATTTTGTTGAAAATTTCCATACCATAATTTTAAAAAAATTAGCCCAGCTCTTCTAATGGTCCACTCTGCTCACTGTAGCATAAAGGAGCTCAAATTTTCACCTAGAGAGCCTGTGGAGCTGCCATCATCCAAGGTTTTTAACAGCAGGTTAGATAGACAGTTGGCTAGGATGGTTTTGGGTGGGATGCTCCTGCCTTGAGCAGAGGGTTGGACAAATGACCTCCAGAGATTTGATAACTTCTAGCCCTGTTTTTCTGTGATATTCTTGCACCTTTTTTTTTCAGAGTGATGACAGGGGCAAAGTGCAATGATACTGTGATAGGTAGAGGAGGGGAATCACACAGATGTAAGAAATAATGCAGCTATTTGTGATACTGTGAAGCTCATGAGAGTTGACTAGGTTAGCAGATCAATAGAGGATTCCCTGGGGAAATTAATCCAGGCTAGGAATGGTTAGTCGTGTAAGGAAGTTCTCTGAACAGTCAAGTAGATTTTTTCTGAACCTCTTGCAAATTGCCAACATCCTTTGAGGAGTGTGGTCACCTGGACTGGTGAATGTAGCATTCCAGGAATAGTCTCTCTAATGCCTTGTACAAAATCATGCCTCCTCCAGCAACATCCCAGTTGATAGTCTCTTGGTTATGCTTCCAAGGATCATGTTTGCCCTCTTCACCTGAGAGCTTCTGTTGCATTGGTTATCTACCATTATACTTCCTTTGCAGTACCTCCATAACACAGGGTCCTGCTTTCTTTCTTGTATACGGTGTACATCCTCCCTTGTTTGATGTACAATACTGAGTTTGGCTGTATTAAAACACATGTTACTCAACTGAGTCCACCTTGCCAAGCTGTCCTTGTTTATTAGTATAACTGACCTATGACCAACATGATTTACCATCTCATCATTTTTTGTGCCAATCTGCAAGCTCCAACACCATGGTTGTAGATTCTCTTTCAAGTTATTGATAATCATATTGAATAGCAAATAGACCAAGAGCAATCCCTGTGGGACTCCATTAGAAATAGTCTCACGGGCTGTTGATTGCCATTTGCCAGTTCTTTTTGAAATCTGTCCTTCAATCAGCTAACTACTGTGTGGTTCATTTTGGCTACACTGATTTTGCACAGCACTGGTTTCTTTTATTATTATTATTACAACATTATGCGGGGCTCAGATAACCGCCTTATACAAATCTAATGATATATAGTTACCTGTATCAGCCAAGCTTGTAACTTCATGAGAAAACAATAGCAAATTTGTTTGACAAGATCTGTTTTCCTATAAAACCATATTGATTGGAATTCATTATGCTATAGTGGATTAAGACTTCACTGGTTCCTATAAGAAAGCAAAGCACAGTCTGTCTTGCAAGCAAGCTCCGCGCCAAAGAGTATTTCTGGTGGAGACACAAAACGATTAGTGCAATTATGCAAGGCACTGGTAAGACCTTGTCTGGAATACTGTACAGAGGTCCAACCATCCATGGTCAAGAACGAAGAAGGACTACTAAGATGATCAGGAGAAAGAGAAGCTTTTACCCAAGTAAGTTTTAAATTAGCCCTGGTACCAATAGCAGTGTAGCTGTAGTGGCATATGCTTCAGCTAATTTGTAAGTATTGTACCCAGGGACCCAGGCAGAATTGAGCAGCCTACACTTAAGCCTGCACTCTCACAGGTATGAGAGTATTGATACATTATCTAGCCAGTTTAAAAAGCTAAATCAAGTATCGCTACATAAACTGCAATCAATGACTGTAATGTAGATTCACCCTATCAGAGCTAGCAAAATGAAAGCCAGAGGGGAATATGACTGCACTCGATGAATACATCGCAGGGTGCATACACCAGGAAGGAGATGAGCTTATTGAACCAATAGGACAATACAGGGACTAAATCATATGGAGACAAATTGGCCCAGAATAACCTTAGGCTGATGGATTAGGGGGAGACCCATACATTACTCTAGAACGGGCTGCTAACCAGGAGGCACAAGAGCACAATGCATCACTCGATTTAAGATGGAGCTTGATTAAAATTTATAAATGGGATTATACGACCTGGCTGGCCACAGTAACAGAGGGCCGGATTGGCTGAGCCAGGAGTTGCCTTCCATTCCTGTGTTCCTAGAAGTGTGTACAGGTACCAGCCACGATCCAGACCGACTCACCCTCTCGGGATGTTTCTTTAACCAGCAAAACAAACCTCTGCATAAGGTCTCTCCTGAGTCTGCCTCGTTCTGTTGCCTCCTTGGTAGCAGCACTTAGAAGCCAGTCACAGACCAGGGCAAGGGGCTTTGGCTACACCTCCGTTGGCTGTACCCTGCATGCACAGTTTGCTCTGCTCCCACCAGCTGGCCCAGGCAGGGTCTAGCCAGAGACACCATTTTTGCATGGCTTGGAGTCCAGAGGGTGACTACTGCTGCTGTTTGCCCTCCCTCTCCCTGCTGAATTCAGTGGCAGGGGCAAGGGGAAAGGATGGGGCAAGTAGTAGCGGCGGCACTAACCCCTTGGGCTCAGCACAGGTGAGACAGTGCCACTGCACCCTCTCTGGATCCACCCCTATTTGTTGTGCACATTTTTTCTCTGTAGCACGTCCCAGTGTCAGTTCCCTGCCTTTACTTCCCTCCCTCTCAGAGATGCACAAAAATGTGTTAGGGAAAATGAGACGTGTTTGCAAAACGGTTCATGAAAATTTTAATCAGAGCATTTGGTTGACATTTCAAATTCTTACATTTTTCAGCCAGTTTGGACTCAAGCCTGAACTGGAATGAATGGAGCCCTACTGCCAGCATAAGTCAGCAAAAATAACCGTGCGTGTGTCTGCGGCAATCTACCCGATGAAATGAGAATGAGTCAGCAAGAGATCTCCTGCCTACAACCTGCCACGGTTGTGTGAAGCTAGTAGTTAGCATCTTTTCCTTGGGATGCAGCCTTCAAGCAATGCTTTTGTGTAGTACTAGGCCTTTTCTTTAAAAGGAAAAGATATAATATTGACATCCTGACTATTTCTGGCCATTAAAGATCCCATAACAAGTGTAGGGGCAGTAGCCCAGTCTGTAAGCCAAATCTCAGGCTGCATACCAAAATTCCCTCTGGAGCCTCAGTCTGCTGCAGTATTCTCCATGCGGGTCACGTTCCTGACCCAAACCCCAGTGTTTCTGTTTAACAATTGGCAACACTTTGCTCCAACATTGCTTGCAAATTCAGCAGTCGGGGAGGCAATGGTCATATTTATATGACATCTTGCATCTCCTCTTCACTCCAACAACGCTTGCAAATTCAGCCATGGGGGATGCAATGGTCAGGGATATTTATGTGACATCTTGCATCTCCTCAGGTGTACAAATAGGGAATTTACACTCATTATCAAGGGAGACTTCAGGCTTTCCAATGAGATAGTCTGCACTTCTAGCCTTAGAAGGTGATGTGATATCACATTGCAATGTTTCTGTATAAAGAAAATCTGTGTGGAGGAATTGTAGAGATTTTTAAAATGTATTTTTCCCTCTCTCTCCCTAATGTTATATAAAAGCCTCAGACTTCACAGGTGAAGACTCTTTCTGGCACTTATTCCTTAAGAAGTTTAAACCCTCTAAATACGTCAGAAACGTGATCGCTGTTAAACAGGTGGCACTCAAAGAATGAATGACGAGTTGATATGGTAGAAAGATTTCGCTGGTATCCATTTGGGTTGGCCTGAATAGGAGAGTCACAGAAATTATAGAGAATTCTGGTTGGAAGGGACCTCGGGAAGTCATCTAGTGCAACCCCCCTGCTCAAAGCAGGATCACCCCTAGTTGCAACATCACAGCCAAGGCTTTGTCTAGCCAGGTCTTAAAAACCTTCAAGGATGGAGATTCAACAATCTCTCTAGGTAACCAGTTCCAGTTCTTTATTACCCACCTGGTGAGAAAGTATTTCCTAATATCCAACCTCAACTTCCTTTGCTGCAACTTGAGCCCATTGCTCCTTGTTCTGTCATCTGCCCCCACTGAGGACAGTCCAGCTCCATCCTCTTTGCAACCCCCCTGCAGGTAGTTGAAGGCGGCTATTAAATCCCGCCTCAGTCTTCTCTCCTCCAGACTAAATAAGTCCAGTGCCCTCAGCCCTTCCTCAGAAGTCATGTCCCCAGCACCCTAGCTGGACTCTCTCCAATTTGTCCACTTCCTTTCTGTAGTGGGGGGCCCAGAAGCGGACACAGGACTCCCGATGTGGCCTCATGCCTAATGAAAGGGGATAATCACTTCCCTCAATCTGCTGGCAACGCTCCTAATACAGTCCAGGATGTCGTTAGCCTTCTTTTTCCCAAGGGCACGCTGCCGGCTTATATTCAGCTTACCCAGATCATACCATCACCTCTGTATTATTCAAACTGTGTTTTGACAGTCACCCCAAATGAATGCCTTTCTACCCCAGCACATATCAGCTGTTCTTAAAATACTACATATGTAGGAAAGAGCTTATTTTAGAAAGCTTACCTTGTTGTTTTAAGAGACATTATTTTTTGTATTCCTTCACTTGTAAAAGCCACCTGTTTGCGTGCCATGATGGATGGCATGGGTGTGTGGGCTAAAATTAATGTGTAGAGACCAATAGAAATATCTAGGGTTCAGTCCTAAAGACACTTTATTGCCATGAGTAGTGCTTATTGCCATAAATCATAGCCCACCTGAGCTATCAGTCCTGTGTGCAAGCATAGTTAAGGCATGGTTAATGGCACGCAAGGCCGCCTTTGACTCCCAAGCACAAAGGACTAGGTACCTATTTACAGCTGGACTAACTGGGAGCTACCTTCAGTGGGAGTCCACAGCAAGGCTCAAATTCACAGCTCTGAACAGAAGCAAGGTAGATGGAAACAAGGTATCGGCTCTACCACTACTGTCATAATCAAACCACCTGAAGTCAATGGGGTTCCTTGTAGGCATAGAGGTCTTCCCATGCAAAGCAATTTGCAGGGTCAGAGCTTCTCTTTGGGCTCACCCTTGTAAAGCACTTTAGGATATCCCTCTAGTTGGACAGCTCTATGGGTTTAAGGGACTTCCAGAAGGGAAGGAGCCATTTGGTTTAACTTCATTTACCATGAAAAATAATAAAAGGTTTTACCAGGTCCACAAGAGAACAGAAAAAAAAATCCTCTTTTTAAATTCAGCGTAACGAGGGAGCAAAAGACATGTTCCCATTCAGCTGTGTAAGAAAACCATCATACTACAAGTTAAAAAGATGTTTCCAAGGCATTGGACCTAAGATATCGAGTCTCTGGGCAGCGAGCAGGGGCTGGAGTCATGGGTGCGAAGCAAAAATCACATTTTAGCAGCGAAATCTTTGGGGCAGCGATGTTTGCCCCTTGAGACCATACTGACGATGCTTAACAACTTATAGACTGATAAAAACTACTTGTAGCAGCTCCCAGTGGTAACAAGAGGTGGTGAGTTAGCTAAAATGCTCCTCTCCCAGAGACGAGGGAACTGGCTTGGGACTCCAGAGACCTTCTGTGCCGCAGACTTCCTCAGCCAAGTCATCTAACCTCTGTGCACATGTTCTCCAACTAAAAAATGGGGGGAAGCAACACTCCTCTACCTCACGAGGTTGTTATACTAATAAGATTCACTAAAGATTGTATGATGCACAGAGAATGTGGCTTTGGGAAAACTTACAAGGACACCCTTTAGTCCCTCCCATCTTACCAACAAACACCGTCCCATAGCTCTGTTCCTGCTGCAAAGACAAATCAACTCAAGCCTTTTCCAAGGAATGGGTCCGCTTAGCAGAACAGTAGGAGGCACCTTCATGTCTGATAACCAGACCAGCAAGGCAGGAGGAAGGTATCTGCCAGCTTATGATCAGAGAAATTCCTTCTGATGCACACTTGGTCTGACAAGGGTCTTGGGGTGAATCTGATATCTTTAATGAGACTAACTTAAATAGCTGGAAAACAATTTTTAGGAAGCTTTCAGGTTTAAAAACCCTTCGTCAGGCTGAGGAAGTCTCTGCAGTTGGTCTCTAGCTTTGTCTAGCTTTCAGCTGCAAGTTATGCTTAAGAAACCCCCTTTGCTTCTGTCTTGGCTCTGCTTTTCATATTTAAAAAAGTCTGGGAGGTGGGGCAGTATTCTTGCTCTCTAGGTTACTGCTGTGATGCTGATCTGTACGGTCGTGGATCCAGCTATCACCTCGCTGTCTTTTTATTGCTACTTCTCCAAGAACCTCAATAAATGCCTCTGCCACAACTTCAAGGACAGAGCGTAATATCTGTTCAAGGCCTCTGCTCACTACAGTTTGATCTGCCAAAGGTATCTTATACTGGGTAGCTCTAACATTTAATGTGCGAACAAAAAGGATTGGCTCTGAAGCCTAATGATGACATAAAATAAATGGCAACATGGCTACTTGAATGATAGTCAAAGCACACATGAAGAGGGACAGTCCTGTCATGAATAAATGAATCAAGTACGATGGGAGATAGCTCAGTCTGAGGAATTGTTTGGTAGGGCTTGCTTCGTGCAGGGAACTTGGCTTGGAGAAGGCGTCTCTGGGTTTTTTCTCAGTTCAGCTCCAGAACGTAGCTTTGGACTGGACATTTTTTGGAAACTTTTGAAACATAAAATAGTGGGAGGGAAGTAAGGACATTGTAAGATTAGAAAGAACCCTTAATTCTTTAAAAAAAATCATATCACTTAACTGCAATCATATTTCGCGAGGCTTTCCTTTAAAGTTTATTTTAAAGTATTTAGCTATTTTTCTGCTAAAGTCTGTTTGAAACTTGGGCCACGAACTACATCCAGAGGTCCAAGGCACTGGATGAAGAGGTATCAATGGATCAGAAGCTTATACATTCTTCAGGCTTAAGTGATTTAGGACTTGAGTACTTAAGACTTTCTTCATAGAAACCTTCTAGACAGACCAGGTACCCTGAAGCTGTGTATCAGAAGGCAGAACAGTTGGATCAGCAAAAGGCGTGGTTGACCATTGTTCAAGGGATTTTTCTAATGTAATTGTTTCTTTTGGAAATACCTTAGAGTTCAAGGTTCGTATCAAGATGATGACTCTGCTATAAGAGTTTGTCATGTATGGTCCTTAGCCGTGGCTGTCATAGCAATAGCTCATTTGCAGGTAGAGAATGAGCTGCAGAGTATCAGAGGCCTCCCTACATATATCAGGGAGGAGTGATATCACCAGCTCCTGGTCCTATTGAGCCTGGACCCTCACTGGAACAAAGCACGTTCCCCAGCACAGTGTGGTTTTTCTTTGCAAGGCTGCAGATTTGTTGGCTTATTAAAAGCCTCTCATAGTTACCTTCTCAAAGCCTCCTCTCCTGCAGGCAGCTGTGAAACTGCCCTTACCATATAGTGTGATGCAAAGGCTAAACCCTCCTAATCCAGCCACAGGGGGGAATGCAGAAGCAGAGGATGTCAGGGCTACAATTTCTAGTGCAGCAAAAATAACATCAAGGGTATCGGCTATTTTGGGACAGTCTCTCATGCAGTGCTCCACAGCCAAGCTTTTCTAGGCCCCTACTGTACTTGCTGAGAGATACAAAAGGTATGTGTCAAACATACTGTACTTTCCCTTGTAAGCACTTGTCCTGTTCCCTTTTAGGTCCAGAGCTTTCATCTGACCATTTTCTTCCTCAATTCTTCTACATTAGACCCCTTCCAACTCATTCAGCGTTCCCAGGTCTATGGAGTCCTCTGTTGGCAGCCTGCTGGGTACTGAAATTATAAAGCAAATGCCAGGGTCATGAACCCATGTACCCACTACAGTAGGATAAATACCAGCAACAATAGTGGACACACACTTGAGATGAAACCAGGCACAGCTCCACCATCCCGGCACATCAGGAGAGCTAAGGCTAGGGACGGTGCTGGATTCGGAGCCCCAGGAACTAGGAGCAAATTTAGTTTCACCCACTAGATGTCTATGCACTGCTGCTGGCAAAGCCTTGGCCTATACGACTAGGACCAGGAATGGATTCTGCTTCTACTTAACCTGTGCAGAGACGCAGTTCTCCCGTATGTCCTATGGGGAGCAATTACGCAGCTCATGGGCCCCCAGCAGGGAGTCCTGCTTTGCCCTACAGAATCATACATCTTCTGTTCATACATCATACATCTTCTATTCATTTCAGTGGGAAGCAGATAGCAGTTGGGTTTGATGAGAGAAATGGAGATGTATTTGATTGGACAATGGAGATGTACGTTTAGGCCCCCCTCAGCTTCAGTGTATTTAAGCCTGCGTGTCTTATGTCCCTGTAGCATGCCCTAGCCAACAAGTTAAGAGAAGATATGGCTGTGAGCATCTTCCACCCCCTCCTCTTGAATCTGTCCCGTTGTTGAGCCCAGGGGGAAAGAGTCATAGGGCTAAAGGCGGGCACCTAAATGTGGCCCAGGAAAGAGGACACTGTCCTGGAAAGGAGGGATCCTTAGGTTGTGGTTTCTGCTCACTACTCTCCACTACCCACTGATGTAGAGCTGGAGTCCTGCCACTCTAAGTCATGGCACTAATATGGATTGCCATTTAGTAACAGGGGTAGGAAATGGAGTTGCATCAGTACATATGAGGGAGCTCTGGCCTGCAGTCTACAAGCTGAGGGGGAAACAAAGGAACCTCAGTCCTTAGTGGGCCCACTCTGCTTTCCTGTGTAAACTGGATGTGTGGTGAGTGCTATCACAAAAGAAGTGTAATTTCAGGAGAGATTTAACAGTGGAGAGAGTCAGTTTATGGTGTCCTGTGTGGTGGGCTAGTAACAGAGTGCTGGAGGATGCTGAGTATCGTGTATGTATGGGCCTTCTTATTTTCTAAAAGTCCAAGGCCTTCAGGTTTGCTCCTACCGATCCTACCAGGTTTTCTTTCCCTCTGTCCAAACAGGATTGTGACAGGCTCACACCCCTCTCACTGTGGCACCGGCATCCCAGTAGCTGGTCTTCAGGCGAGTAGGCCAGCTCCATGTGACCAAAAGGAGCTCCCCTGGTTGGTCCAGCACCTAAAGTCTGTGGACATAAAAGGAGCCTGGGAGCCAAACTGGGGTGAAGGGAGAAGAGAGAGCACTGATGCCAGAAGTGGTAGCTCTCCCCATGGCTGGAGTGAAGCTGGCAAAGCCCTGTCAGAGGAGTCCACCTGGCAAAGCCATACTGGCATGAGTCTCCGCTGGCGCATCCAGGAAGGATCTGAGCAAATGCCCATCTGCTGTTCAAGAACAGGAGACTCCCCCTGGGGAAGAAGCCTTTGGCAAGCCAGAGGATGCTGAGGGCAAGCTGGTACACGAGAGACGTGGTCCACATAGCACGGTTGGAGTGGCAGCGACAGAGCTAAGGACTCCAGGTCCATTTCTGCCCACAGCCACTCACCATAATGCCTGCAAGGGTGAACAAGTTAGCCAGGAGTGGGAGAGGGCAGCCCCATGGTCCCTGCCAGGGTCTGCAGAAGGGAAAGCCCCCCTCAAGATCCCTTCAGTCCCATCCACCCTGCCTGAATGATCATGAAGCCAAAACCTCCTACCGAGGAGTTTTCAGGGCCATAAGGATCTCCTGGGCATAAAGAAATGCTACACTGGGAACTAGGGTACATGGCCAGGCACTAGCCAACCCTAGGCTCAGGCCCAGGCCGGAGAATTGACCCACAATATGGGTCCACGTGGGAACCGGGTGGACCCTTCTCACTTCAAGAAGTCCCAGGCACTGAGACAAAAGCACTGGGCACAGTGGGCAACTAAGCCCTGCCCATCGCATCACCCCAACTGTCTGAGTTAAAGTATTGTTCAGTTATCATTTCCTTAGCCAACGAAGCTGTGCCCATACCTCTGTAGACAGCTACCAGACTAGGCCCTAACATGGAAGCACACAGCATCCTCATCACACCAGGACACCATTGAAACCAGCCTGTACCACTTGAGCAGAAAAGGGTGCAGTGTAGGGAAGGAGGAGCCCCACAGCAGACGTGCCAACAGAGTCACCCAGGGTCTGAAGGAGGCCATTGAACCACACGTCCAGGAAAAATCAACTTCAACAACAAGTTGTGGCAGGTGAATACATCCTAGTGTGACACGGCTAAACAGGCAGGAGCTGCCATCAGCAGCACTGTGATCATGAGCCTGTCACAAAGACCACATTCCTTCCTGCTCAGGATTTTAGCAAAAACAAATACAGCTTAATTTCAATGAGTTAAAAACAATCTGCAGGACTGTGAAATAGGAGCTTCATTACCAGGAGCAACTAACAGATAGCAGAATTGAAGAACAAAGGCTAGCTTGACTGGTGGAACATCAAGATCATTAAAAAAAAGAGAGAGCCATTAATACCCATGGAATGAAGAGTTCAAAAGGGATCAGGTGGATTATGATAAGCCATGAAGTCAATAGACTCCCTCAGCACTGAGTGATTAGAAGTGCTGCTGCCACTGCCAGGCTATTGGTTTTAAACTTTGGATGCAGCACAAACCAAAGGGAAATGGAAGTGCACCACCAGTGCAGCCCCCTGGATCCACCCCTGGATCTGTCCCACCATACCTACAGACTACTGCTTAGGACACTTCTGGAAGATGAGGATAGAGGCCATTTTCAAACTCATCCTTATTGCAACCTGGTCAGTTCTCTACCTATTAGGCCAGAGGTCAGCAACCTAAGGCCTGTTGGCTCAATCGAGCCCACAGAGCCATTTTATGCAGCCTGTGGGAGCTTTACCCATGAAGCCAGGGGGAGGCAGGGAGAAGCAGCAGCACTGCAGATGGTAGCAGTGACTGTGGCTGCAATGGCAGCAGTGTGGACTGGGTTGGAAGTGGCCCATGCTTCAAGCTAAGCCCTGTTAATGCACCCCCTAATCAAAAACATTGCCAATCCCTGCATTAGGCTGATGACCTCTTCCTTCTCCTTCCCTACCTTTTGAACGTTGGTGTCAGCCTACAGGAGACAACTCCCGAGAGGATGGGGATGCCTGCCAGCATCCTGGAACCTGGCACTAACTCTCTGTGAGGGGCCAGAACCGAGGCACATTTGCTTCCTCAATATTTCCTATGGACTAGCTCAGGTAATCCCCAAGCAATGTGTTGGCATTTGTGACTCTTTTTTATAAACAGCCTGGGTCCTATTTACCTAAGGGATTGCCTCCTTCCCTGCACCCCATCACGTTTCCTAGGGTCAGCCACAACCAACCTCCTCCAAGTACCATCAGTGCACCAGGTCTGCTTGGCAAAAACACATGGAAAGTCATTCTCAGTTGCTCCTCAGCTCTGGAAATCCCTCCCTCTTGAGGCCCACCAGAGCCAAAGCCTGAACATCTTTCAGAAGCACAGCAAGACCTTTCTATCTGGGCAGGCACTTAGCAGCCACAGCTAGGCTGAGATGCTGTTAACTGGCTCTCCACTTCATTTTATTTTATTAATGTGAGCTGTCCTTCTAAGTTAATCTGTTCCTCTTCTTGTAAGCTACTCTGAGTCTTATTAGGAAGGGCAGCATATAAATTGCATAAATAAATGCCTTACACTGGAGGATTCAACAACTACCTCCAGGTCCATTAGGTGTCTCAAAGCTAGATCCTAAAACACCAAGCCACTCTTTACAGTTCAAGAAGGATCATCATGAAGAGAGAAGTGTGTTTAAAAAAGTCACCATCTAAAGCAGTGAATCTCCACCAGGATGCCACTGTGCCCTGAGGTGCCTTGAGATCCCTTCAAGGTTGCCACACAATGTTAGCACTGTTAGATGCGCAAGTATGATTCACAAGATAACCCCATGGATTTCACATAAGAATCCACAGCATCAAAAATATTCTGACTTGTGGTTTTTCTGAGTTCTTTGCAACAGAAGAATTGTTCTATTATTTGTCTGTAGTCAAAAAAGAGTGAAAACTAAGAGCTGACATTTTCTGAGGGGGGCCTCAAGTCTAAAAAGGTGGAGAACCACTAATCTAAAGTCATTGTTATCATCACACACAAAAAATAGTGAGACAACCCTTAGTCCTCCATGTTTCCCATGCAACACAGAAAAAGCTACTGAGTTACATTAGTGGTGCTGTTAAATACCTAGTTTTCTTCCTGGCAATAAGTCTTCATCGTGACAACTCCTTTTACATAAAGCACTGAATATTTCTCAACTGGCAGCAGTTTTCACCTGCTATTGACCCAGGTTGTACGCCAACAAGTGACCTTGCCCAAAAAGAGTCTGTGGGCCATTATAGAGCCCCAGGGCCACCTGACACCTGCGTCTGATGATATGTGGCTAAATGATGCTGAAGCACAACTGTGATGTTTAAACATCCTCCTGTTCATTTGCTGTAGAACTTCCTTTCAATTTGACTTTCGTCTGTGTAAGCAAATGAGGAGGGCTGCGCTTTCAAAAAACACCAGATGCTCTGTATTTTCTGGCAGCAAACTGTCTCTGTAATAATGCACCCTGACATGTGCAACATTCAGCCAAAAGTTACGCTTGTCCATGGGCATCTTCAAAGTTTAAGCAAATAATGCTGGGACAGCGAACGGTTTTGCTGTGCTGCCTTCAAGCAGGCTGTTTGCAAGGTCTATAAACAGTTCAGCTGGCCCATCGGATAAAAGTCTGCTGCAGAAGCCAGTTTTTAAGTAAGTCTCTGGAGGGATCTAGAAGCAATTCATGTAGTAGCCTCGTTGATGGGATTTGCTGCTAGATTCATCTCTCTTTATGGCTGGGAATGCCATTGCAAATCTCGTGTCCCACTATATGCTCCGCTGAACTTCCAAAATGTTCTTTTCCAAATAACCTGCCCATCTTCCATTGCCAGTCCTTGACATCTGGAGTCCAGACCTCTCTTCCACTGACCCGAGGCTCCCCACAGTCTCCCTCTCCCTCTCCAACTTAAAAATCAAATACAGTCATTCTGATTCTCATGTGACTCTCCATCAAATGCTGTCAGCAGCCAGACAGTCCAATTTGAATAGTTACAAGTTCCACTCAAAACGAAAAACCCACTGCCTTAGGTCCCAGAAAATCTAGGATTACTACCTTGTCTCAGTAACCTCTTCCCACCAACAAGTAATAAGTCTGTCTATGCACAAAGAAAACGTTATTAGGGGACAGAAGGGAACACAGCACCCGGAAAACATGTTCGATAAGTGAAACACACACATCCTGCAGTAAACCTAGCAGTAGCCAGTTAACTCCATTTCCAGCTTTCCAAAATGGGTGTTCGTTCAACAGTGAAGGGTCCCTTTGCACATCACATCTCTTCTCCATCCACTAATCCCACTTACGGTTTGGTGGCGTTGGGTAATACCGTCCCAAAGTCCTCAAGTGCCATTGGGCAGTCTTGCCTCCTGGGAAAATGCTGCCTTGCTCCTGTCCTGAGGCTCCAGGACTTTTAGTTAATGGCTGGGTAGGAAAGGTCTCAACCAGAACTCATCCAGGTCTGCTGCTGTCCCCTGCAGCCTTAGACAAGAGTTCCCTCTTGCATTTTACTCCACAGCCACCACTGCAGCATCTCCATGATGTTTCTCCGCGGCGCAGGATCAACAAGCAGCACCAGTAGGGTGGCCATCATAGAGGACGTTCCGGTTGGTTTTCTGCTACTCTGTCCTCTATTGATACGAAAATGGACGTCTTTATTTTTCTCTCCTTCAAACCACCCCAGACATAAAGGCATCCAGTTTCCTATCAACAGAGGACAGAGGACAACCAGGCTATCCTCTATGATGGCCACCCTAAGCACCAGTCACATAAGATCATTGCAGTAACTGGTTGTCCCAGATGAGAAGCACTTTTCTGCCCTGCTCTCTCCTGCTTCGTTCCAACAAGTAACCAATAGTGAGCTGATGTACAAGCTCTGGTGGCTTCCAAAGGGTCACGCTGGAGGAATTCTTACACAAAGGAAGTTTTCCACTTTCTCCCGGTGGGTCGCATTCCCCTTCTTCACCAGAAAGTGAGAGCAGAGAGTTCATCTCCCTCCCGGCTTAGGGTTGTTGATCGTAGCCGTGTTGGCCTAAGCATACAGGCAGACACGGTTCTTTGGTGTGATATCTTTTATTAGACCAACTAAATAGTTGGAAAAAAGGTTCTTTGCAAGCTTTTGGGCATAAACACGTGAGGCGTCTGTGCCTGAAAACTTGCAAAGAACAATTTTTCTAACTATTTAGTTGGCCTAATAAAACATATCACATCTACCCCAAGAGCCTTGTCTGCGTCTCCCTCCCTTAGGAGCTCATGGCTGGGTAAATAGTGTAAATGAGTGAACTGACTCCCTGTCTAGACTCTCCTTCATGCCATGAAAGACTGGGGCACAGAAGGGAATACTTCTTCTCTGCAGCATTAGCCCATAAGGACTTACACTGTCCTGAGGAGCCTTCTGGGGGAAGCATAGAGTAGGAAGACTGTTGAATTGAAGGAGAAAACAACATCTCCGTACTGGCACCATGTGCTCCTGTTCTGTGGACAAACAGAGGATTTCAGTCTCTAATGTTGTCAATATTTTCTTCGAGTTTCAAGAGCCTGAGGATGCCAGAGTGACAGCACTAAAGAATGACATCTTCTGTTGCCGGCCTGGGCTTTGGTTCAAGACTGACTCAGAGGGGAAAATGCCACTTAACTTACTGAATACCCAATATTAGTTTCTCAGAAACCTGAGATCCTTGTAGGTCTCCCATCTAAACACTGAACAGGGCTGCTGTTGCTTAGCTTGTTAGATTTGAAGAGCATATAATATAAAGTGATAATACTTCACATTCTCCACCCCCACCATGGGGTAATGTGTTAACCTACATAAATGGATACTCCAATTTTAATGCATTTTTTATCCTATTGGTTCATTTGAGGTCCCGCCTTGCAATTTCTATCTAGCTGCATCTTCAGACATTGACTCTTTATGCATTCCTCCCTTACATCAGGGATTTTGCTTTTTTGCCACTGTGCAGCATTTTGATGCAATGGACAGGCAAAGGGAGAGGGAGAAGAAAATGACCTTACTGCACTTACAGAGGCACCATCATGCATCATCTGTGGAGGTCTCAGTCTGTAAGCAAAGCTCTGACTGCATGCTTTATTTTCCCACAGGTTGAGCTTCCATGGATGTATATGGCCCTAAGGAAGGACTTCAAGATTTCACCTCTTTGGTTTTTTCTCTCTACAAAAATATTCTCCCCAAACAGATGACGACCTAAGTCGCATGATCTCTGAGAAAGAACTGGGAAAAACTGAACGGCTTGTAATGCCTCCTTCAACCCACTCCAACCTAGCCCAGAGCACCACATGGAGCTCAGAATATGTGGGCACTTTCTTCATCTGTGGGGGAGACGTGGAGTTTGCTCCTGCACGCTCTAGCCTGGATCCAACAAAGGATTTAAGTATGTGGCTTACACTAACACTGAATCAGCTTAAGACCTTTGGGTAAAACATTAGGCAAATACAAAGTATTATTTGGAGGGCCTCAGCTCAGGTGCCTATGTACCGCTGCCCTCTGCTGACAGAACAATACATTTGCTAGCATGCATATAATAAATGAGCACATTTCTAGGACATCCTTTATCCTTAAGGAGCCCAATGTGCTTTACAAACTATGTGACATGCAAAGCAGCTGAGGAAGAAGCCAGCAGGCCATGCAATGGTGGCAAAAGAGGATATTGTGCCAAAGGGTACTAGGTCAAAGCTTCTTTCCATGGAAAGGAGCTGTAGCATCCACGTAGCACAGACAGAACCCAAAAAGAAGGCTCTGTCTGAAAGGCACAGCCCAGTAAACTGCCCAGAGCCCAATTTATCTATGGCACAATGCTGGGACTCTGTGGGGCTAGGGATGTGGTGGTTCCCTAAGATTTAACAACATCAAATTGGCAGTTAGGTCGCTATGCTGTCCCCCCACCCTCAACATGGCCTCCACCCCTGCCCAGCCAGACTGCTCTTATAGCACCGGGTAAAAGTTTCCATGCCAGGGACAAAAAGCTTATCCCCTGTGCCACGCATGCCGCATTTGTGGTGATTGCAAACACGTGCCCAACTCACGCAGATCTATTTGTTTTGAGGACATTTAAGGAACAACATTTTGGGCCCAATTTCCCCAGATAATAATCCATCTGTATTGGCAGTGGTGAACTTCAAGAGCATACATGAGAGGACATCGTGGGAAAGCAGAAGGTAAAAGGGGGATTTAAGTGGAGGAAAGGGAAGAAAGAGGGGAAAAAATGAAGAACGACTCTATAGCATTTTATTTGGGTGTTGGGCAGGTCCCAATTTGGTTTTAATGACAAAGTGTTACTCTTTTATTACCCCTAATACAGAATCATGGGGGTACCCAGAAGTATAACAAGGGGACACAAGCCCCGAGTGTTCAAGCATCATGGATTTTGACTGCTACATGTGTAGCTGCTGGCACTGGGGGAACCAGCACAAAGGATAGAGACAGAACGTATCTGCCAAGTGCTAGAAGAAAGGGGGCTGGTATCTCTGGGCCTCTGTTGAGTCTTGTGCTTCTCTTCAGTTTTGCACCTGAGAATATCTCTCTCTTCCTTATCCACCTTTCACTGGTCAACTTGACTCACTGGGAAGGAAAGGAATGGAAATGAACCTCTGACCTAGCCAGAGAGAGGCCCCAGAGGGTGCTTCCCCACACACAGGGGCATGCGCTTGCAGCAGCAAAAATAGCACTGGCACAAATTTGTGCCGCTACTTTTTACTGCGGAACATGCCCCTGCACATGCGCTTTGGTGTGGGGCAAATTACCCTGCTACGGACATACTGCCCTTTCCCCACTCCTCCCAGCTCGAGGAACCAGGGTACAACTAAAGAAGTGGAGACGCATTGGCCAGCAGCCACAGCATCTTCCCTGGAGGACCAAGCCTCTGTGTCTGCTGATGCACACTCCTGCTGTGTGTATCATAATGGGGTTTTTCTCAATTTTCTTTTTGCTACCAAGATTTCCTGGTAGCAAATCTGCAGTGCAGGGCATGTTTTAACGTTCCAGGAGTTCAGTTTGTGTTACCACAAAGAGGTTGGAGGTGCCACAGTCCACACTTGCCTGCACATCTGGATACAGCCATTAGGGGCTTTGAGGCTTGATCTGGAGGTTCCATGAGTTGTAAATGAAATCAACAATGCCACAGACCAGCTTGTGCAAAAGCACTGTCTGATGCTGCCCTTTCAAACCAAGACCAGAGATGCACTGAATTGCTCTCTGATGGCACCAGTGGTTCATAATTTCACAGAGTTTCAGGCTTGAAGGGACCATTAGCTCCACTTCTGATATATTACAGTCCATTAAGGTGCACACAGACACTCCTGTATTAAGTCCACAGAGGAACACTCAATCAATAAGATCCCTGGATACTTAAATGACAGAAGCTGGCCTGGGAGTATTCAGAAACTAGGGTGTGCGAAGCTTCAGTCCACAATTCGATTCGGAGAAGATTTGGCTTAATTCGAAGCAAATTGGGAGAAGAAAAAAAACTTTTGAATAGATTCAGAAAAGATTCAGAGATTTGGAAGGCAGTCTTTTAGGGGAACAGAAACTGAGAAGAGAGATGGGGAGCAGGGACAGGAAGACTGACATCTGTAGCTGGCCAGTGACTGTGATTTCTCCCTGAGTCCCCTTCCAATCACAGTGCTCTGTGGGGAGGGATGTAGAAACATCATATAAGCCTCTGTCTGCAGCCTTTCTATGCCTTTTGGGAGCTGTTTCTGCCTGAGCAATAGCATCTGAAAGGTACTGGCCTGGCTTGGCTTCCTACCTAGTCAGTCTCCTGCTACTTTCTGTTCTTGGAAAGGATTGGATATAGCTTACTAACTAGAATCCCTCTACTTATCCCTATCCAATCCATTTCTTTCCATTTATATTTGTTCCTTTTTTTTTCCCCACATTTTTTAAAAAGAAAGCTCAGTTTTCCCTGGCAGTGAAACCCCTGCACCTCTTTGAAACCTAGCAGACCTCATGCCCTCAGAGGGGTCTACTGTCCCTACAATTTTTGTCCAAATCAGCCAAAAAATGACAAAGTTATAGGTATGTCAACAATTTCCCATTATAGTCTATGGCCAAATCTCCAAATCAGCACCAAATCTTCTGAGGCTGATTTGGCTGAATCAATTCGGGAATCAAATCACTGTCCTCCAAATTGCCTGAATCTGAATCTGAATCAAATACTTCCCGAATTGCACAGGCCTATAAGAAACCTGCTCTCCTGGTTTAAAAAAGGATGAGAATACGGGGTCATTACCAACAACGATTGTTGAAGGCTCAACGGTTCTGTGGCCTCCATCCAGTTCCTTGTGGACAAGTCTCTGTGTCATAATAACCACTATTTACCACAATCCTTGATGGCATCCTGAGCGGGGTCAACTACACTGCCAAGTTAGCATCCTTCAGCTAGGATATTCCCATCTACAGCCCACCTCCCTGCTTCTGCCCACACACTCCAGACTCAGAAGTACCAGGAGGAGGCCATTCCAGAGGCATCACCAGCCTACTTTCAAGGTCACCCAAGGTCTCAAAAGCAGACAGAGAGAGAGACCCCAGGGTGTCTTCTCCAAAGTATTTCACAGCTTGGAGGCTGCAAAGAGGGGCTGAGTGCAAGAGTGGGTGAGCAGAGCAGGTGAGGGGCCATCCAAGCTGGAACAAGCTGCTGCAATGGTGTAGACAGGCCCTGAATGTCTTCAGCTCATTACCCCCAAAGGAGGTCTTTGAAGCTGAATGCTGAGACATATTGGGACATATCCCTGCTCAGGCTCTGCTACTTGTTCCATGAGGCAAAGAATCTCAGTCTCCAGGATTGTCAGGCTGGTGCTTTTCTCCAGTATGAAAACATCCCCTAAATTTTGCATTGTGGGGGGGACACAAAAAACTATCACAAGATCAAAGAGTTCAGTCAGTGCTCAGATTAGCCCCCAGCTGTGAGAAAGCCAACTAGGAAACAGCAAATAACTCCTGTGTCTGCAGCGCTCCCACAGTATTTGCTGGGAGAATCGCATGCAGACAGGCATCACACATCCACTCATGTTCACACATGCCAACACCTGGAAACGAAACAGTGAAGCTCCTCCCGAGGAACCCCTGCAGCCTCTCAAGACCTCGGCATGCAGCCTGCATCTTCACCTCCGTGTTTCCAGGTTTGGGGTATGCACATGTGGGTATGTGGAGCACGCCTAGCAGTGTCCCTCCCCTGAAGCAGTGTAGATAGATGCCCAGTGCCTCCAGGTCCCAATCTAAGAAGCTGTTAGAGATTCTGTGACTAAAATGTCCTAAACATTGCATGTGGCTAAAGCTTCCACGCTTGCAGCTCATCCCAGGCCTTTTGTCCTCTTCCCCTGCCCCGCATCTGCCTCTTGGAGCTACCACCTCCAATTAAGTTCACCAGTGCTTTGGAGGAGAAGCCACCTTTCCTGGAGAAGATGTGGCTGTGCGTATGGAAACACTCGCATATGTACAATGCCTAGCAATGCTGACACTTAGCTTTCTCATAAAGTGCAGGGTGTCGTTTTAGGCATATTAATAACACTTAATGAATGATTCTAACGTGTCTTGCTCTGCTGTAACCGCAGTTAGTCTAAGGCCTGGATACTGTCCCAGAAGCATCTCTTCCTATTTTAATTCAGATACAAAGCACCAGAGTCCTCGTTAACTTTTAATCTTTAACTTTGTAGCTATGTTAATTGTGTTGGGTCAGTGGGCACCATCCGACTGGAAAGCCGGACACCATAGCCAGTTAGATGTATGTGACAAATAAGGCTCCCTCGCTAGGAATGATGTTCGTGAAGGACATCGAAGAACTCATTTAGACCAGTTTGTAGAGGACAAGGGCCTTCCTAGAAACTTCTGTCCTTCTACCTAGCAATAGCTCTTCTACAAAAAGTTAAACTCAAAGACAGACTTAGGGAAGTAGGAAAACTCTGATTCCAGGTGGAAAGCTGAAGGAAACTCCGGTAAGACCCGTATATTGGGAATATTCCTTGCTTCCTGCGAAAGCCCTACATAATTAGCGCTTACCCTAATGAAGTCCACTGGGGGTGTCCCAACAGCCAAATGAATTGCTTGATGAAGCAATAAAGTCTGTAATGTGTCAGTTGGTTACCAAAAGACCAAATTACTCAATATCCAGCAAGCAACAGTACAACGGGGGTTTTATCCCTGAGTAGGGGCCGTTGGCATCTTAGCAATACAAACAAGCATATGTCTCTCACTCTCAAGGCTATTCAGCATTATCATAATTAAAGATGACAAATTTTGGAAGGGATAATTGATTTCATGTTTTGGGTCTTCAAGGAATCATTCACTTTTTTTTTTAAAGAAAATATTTTTGTGTTCCAAGCCAAGTCAGCCAAATCACTTCCAAATCTGTGAGTCATTCAAGGGCCATATGTGGCCCTGCTACCGGCAAACATCCTCCACCCCCACCTGGGGCTTCAGATGCTTCCAGATTCTTTGGCGGGCAGCCTACATACAGGTCCAAGCCAGAGGCGTGGGGTTCAGATGCCCCCGAGTTTCACGTGCCCTCAGCCGTATGGCCACAGGAGCAAGCCAAAGAGGAGTCTCCCATTTCCATAATGTGGGTGTATAGTCAAGATTTTCCCACTGGAAGAGTAAGTGGGAAACTATGCCTTATCTCAGTCAAGGTACTACCCCCAGCCAAGAAAGTGGCTTTCCCCGGTGACTAGGAAAACCACCTTGCTGGTCACGGTGTTTCCCCTGCCAGGTAAGTGGGGAGAAGCTTCAAGGAATCAGTAACCCAGAGATCAGGACGAGAGCTCTGAGGATGGTAACCGGTCACACCTCTTCCTCTTATTGGGCTTTTATACCTGAAGCATCAGTGCTGGTCACTGACAGAGGCATGATCCCAAGCAAGCCGAAACCTGCCTCTGATCCAGAGCAGCAAGTCCTACGATCCAGTGGACAACCAGGGAAAAAAAAGTCAAAACCCAAATGAAAATGCTCCTGCTAAGTTTTCCTTCCCAGAAATCTGCAGCAGTGTTTATGCTATCACCAGGTGAGACATGTTATGTTCTTGGCTCCCCCCTTTCACGCTGGGAAACATCTCTGTCAAAGAACCTAAAGCTTTACAGGAACGTATTTTATATGAAGCTCTGCATGTTGATTATTGCCAGCTGCTGGTTGAACATCAGGATCCCTTCATGGGGAGACTGTGAAGCTTGTGGGCTCCCAGGTGCATGTAATTTTATGGGGACACTGTCTTTTCGTGGGCCACAGGAGAAATGACAACAAATTTCCAGCTCTTGGAAGTCATATATGGAGTGAGGGGTGCAAATCCAGACTGTATAACTGAGCTTTTCATGCGAAGTTAAATAGGCTTGTTGGTTCCAACTTCACACCAGGTCTTTGTCCCAGTCTAGGCCGTACACCCAGGTTTCATCTTCGTAGGAAGGAAATGCACAACAGCAGTGCCACTTTGGATGTGGTCCTAAAAGGTGCTTTCGCAGATCAAGCCCTTTGCCCAGGACTATGCAGAAATGATAAGGAGAGGTTCTGATCAGGAGAACTCAGGTGCTTAGAGAGAGGGGTGCAACCCAATGGAAGGTGAAATCATGAAGTCCCAAACACATTGATGGTGCAAATCCTCCCTCACACCAATGTACACATGAAACGTCTATTTTATGCACTTCCAAACTACATATAGATACACCCCCCCTTCCACTGCTGCTAGGGCAGATGCAGAAGAAACCATTGGCCTCATCCTATTCAGAGACCAGCAAACAGCAAGAACAACTGGAAGCTGCAAGTGATGTAAGGAACCCTGTGGGTTGGTGGTGAGGGACATGAGTTTAGCCATCTCTAATAGGCATACATTAATTCATCCTTATACTATCAGACCTGATTGTCCAGACACCGCTGCTCTCTTCCTGTCTGCTCGCCCCATCACAACAGAATGATTTATAGATAAGTCATCGCTGGTGAAATATGTAATTTGTAATTGTTATTACTGACAATGTTGCTGTCATCATATAACTTAGGATCACCAGGTATAGCCAACTCATTTTGTTGCTGAACTCCCTTGGCGGAAGAGCAATGCGCCAGGGAGCATAGTCTCAGAGGTCAGTTTGGTTGAGACACATTTTACAGCATCAGGAACATTTTGTGTTGTGGTTCTGGTCTGTTTCTCCCGATTTCACATGCTATTTTCGCCAGGGAGGAGAGAAAATAACCAGAAGCGCAGTGTGCAGACTTCCATCTGTCTTCAGCATAAATCAAGGATTCCTAAGGGAATCCATTTTTCAGCTCCCCATTTGCTCTGCTGAGTTGGCATATTGTGGGGCACTGCACGTTCCCAAAGCCTTTACCCGTTCATGACCCGCCTCACTCTTCACAGCTGGGATAAATCTGAGGGTTTGTGCTTTGTAGCAGGAGTAGGCCCCAGGTGCCCTGCCTTGCAGATGTCACTCGGTCACCACTTCCCTTCCTATATAGGCTTTGACCTTCTTAGCCTTAGCTTGCAGGTTACTCTGGCTGTGGACTAGTAGTCCAGATGCACTGGCTCTGACCTGGCCTTTCAGTCTTAGCTTTTCACTGGCCTCAGGACACCTCCATCTCCTGCTCTGGGCTCAGACTTTGGCCCTCAGCCTTAGGCCACCTTTGTTGCCCTATTCACAGGGTCAGGCCCAGACCTGCCTACGCCTCACTCGCAGGATCAGGATCTGGCCCTCTCAGCCTGCTTCTGTCTCATGTCTCTGTCCCTGGCGGGGCTCAACACCTGGCATGCCCACCAGGCACACTTGTGGCTTTCTTTCCACATCTGCAACCACACCTGGTCCACCAGGGCAAAACTCAAACAAAAAAGTGCAACCAAACATTTTAAACTCAAACTCTCCAAGTCCCCCCTCTCAAACTCGCAAAATACCCCTGCCAAGCCACATCCCTGCTCTCCAGGTCTCTCGGTCCTGGGAGTACCCGCCATGGCCTGCAGCTCTAGCTCCTCGCTGGGAGCTCCTCTCCCGCAGAGCTCAGGGCTGCACTGCCCCAGGAACACGGCTACTGTCCCCGGGCTCCAGCCCTTCCCATCAGGGGCTCTCCTGTCTGGCTGCAGGCGTATCTGCTCAGCCTCCAGTGCAGCTGATTGCTATTTCTCTGGCCAAACTGTAGTGGTGCCCTTGCTGTCTGCCCTATTGTCCTATTACTAGGCAACTGGCCCTGCAATAGGCACTTGTAGCTTATGGGTCCATGGCTACCTAGTCCCTTACAACTAGCCCATAATTTGCTGTCTTCTGGGGATATCCTTGTTGGGGATCCTGTCTTCTGGGGACATTGCTGCTACAACTTGTCCCTTGAAGTAACAGGAGGCCTTGGCTCCCCGTTACCTACTTTAAAATATTTAAGCCCTGATTTTCAACTGAAATCTGGCACCTTCCTGGTGCTCCAGTCCAGGAAGGATCCCATGTCAGTGGCCTAGATTACAGCAGCCCCAAAGCTGCTCTAATTCACCCCAGGACTAGGAACCATATAGACCAGCTCTCAGAGAGGAGGAGATGTAACTCCACATCCCACATACACCCAGTTTAGCTCCAGTGCAGGAGAGTCTGGCCATTGCTTTGATACAAGTACCTTGGCTTGTATAGAACGTGGCAGCTGCTGATATCAAACTGCTTTACAAAGACAGACGAATGCTATTGTCTCCATTTCTGATGGGGGAAACTGAGGCACCAATAGCGACTTATTCAACGCAAATCAGAGGCAGCATCGAGCATGGAAACTCAGGCCCCAGTTCTGCACATGGGCAGACATTTGCTGAGTCCTAAGGGTCCTAGTAAGAAGCTACGCGGGTGCAGGACTCTGATGTGCTCACAAAATCCGAACCTGGGTCTCTGAACTCCAGACCTTTTCCCCAGCCCAGCAGGACACCGTGCTGCTCCAATACTATGGCCACTGAAAGTACTAATTATAGCGATGTGAGACACAGCTATGAAGCCTTTGCCTTCAGTGTCCCACACCTTTCCTCTTTTTGCACATATGGCCAGCCTGCACTCGGCCCTGGGGCAGCCAGAACCCAGGAACGCATGTACACATCATGCTCTCTGTTGGAGACTTTACTGAGGGTTTCTTTAACCTTAATGCAAAGTCATTGCAGGTTCTTTAATCCAAATGTCACTGCTCAAACCCAAAACCTTAAGTCCTAATATATGCCCCCTTCAATATCACATATCTGCTTGGTATTAACCTCTAAGGCCCTAAAAAATGCAAAGAGACAAGGGCTGAAAACACTGTTGGATCCCAGCACATGGCTCCAGCGACATGACAAGATTTCAGTGAAGGGAGCTCCCTTCCTTTTCTGGCCCCTTGCACAGAGATAAGGAACTAGCTCTAGCAAGAATGTACCACCTCCTCCAAGGTAATAATGGGAAATCAAAGCTGGCACTTACGAGCTTGAAGAGAGCAAGATGCAGCCTAAATCGGCCCCTCTAGAGCTGCAGCTGCTTGACTTTACCAAATTTAAAGGGACAGCTCCCACAAGGCTTGCTGGGACCCTATAAAAGAACAATCCTAGCTGGAGTTAATGAAGAGTATGACATCATCAGGAAAGAGGCTTCTGGGGAAGGGGCAGCTATAGCACAATTTATAAGAGATGTATTATAGATCATATAACCATAATATGTATCATATGCACACACATTAAAACATATCATAATGTTTTCATACGGAGGAGAAGAGTTGCATCCCCATAATCCAAGCGCTAAAGAATGACCAGCTCAGATTTGCCCGTGACTTTTTTTCTGCTCAGACAAAGTTCTCCCTTCTTTCCGTGGACAGGGGGAACTGACTGCAGCAGCTATTCCTGCTGTGCAATATGTGGCTCAGCCGGGATGCCCTACTGCTCTAAGGCTCTCAGCATCTTGGCCCATGTGCGCCATAGGGCTTCTGTGCCGAAAGCTGCAGTTCTCAACCACATTACACCCCAGGCACCCCTCATTAGGCTCAGGGCACCTCTAGAAAAATGCCAGCTTTTAGCTTTCATTTGTTTATTGGCTATGGGGAAAAAAAACAGTAGAACAATTCTTCTGTTGCAAAGGACTCTGAAAGATCACAAAAGCGCAGAAGTTTTTAAAGCCATTGGTTCCTATTTGAAATCTCTGGGCTTATCTTGTGAATCATGCCTGCATACCTAAGAATGCACACATTGCATGGCACCCCCTGATACTCTTGAAAGCATCTCGGAGGACCCTGGCTGAGAATCAGTGGCCTAGAGAGTCTGGTGTGGGTTCAAGCATTTGTCTGCAGACCCCGGGCCAAGGAAAGTAGAGTGTCATCTTACCCCAGGGCTCCCACAGCTACTGGCAACTAGTAAGGAACAGCCTGTTCCTAAGAGAATAAACACAAGTAGTGGGAATCCTAGGCCTACTCCTAGTGATGCCAGTAGGAAAAAATTCACATGTTCCAGCCAGGGCTGCACTGGGCTTCCCGCTTCTCCACTGCGTGTCTGCTCCACATGCGAAGAGCACCTGGATGGCTAAAGCAGTAATGGAGGAGTCTCATTAAAGTGCTGCCCAGGACCCCTGAGGATCCAGAACCTACACAGCAAACCTCCGGTGGTCCAAGCTCCCGTTCTTTTCACACACGGCAAAAAGGCCCCTAGGCTCTGAGCTGAACATTGTTATTTGTTCCACGAATCGGTGTAACACACTGGTGAGTGTGTGTGTGCATTTGGGGTGCCACAGCACACCTATTGGAGTCGTAGCCTCCCTCTCTAGAGAGATAGCTCTTCTGCTTGGCCTGCAGCAGCTCAGGCGTTGAGCATGGAGGTCCCCCGTTCAGCCCCGTGTGCTGGTCAAGAGTTTGTGTCCATCACACACGTTCATCAAGAGAGGAAGTGAAATAAAATCACTCTCAGCTCAGGAAGGGGTAGCAGCGTGGATGGCAGCTTGGAGTGAACTGTGGTACCAAATCAAGCTTGAAAAGTCCCTGTTTTCCTGTTAGAATGGATTGAGTAAACACCATGCAAAGGCTTTTTGACCTTGGGATGTATGCTGTCCCGGTGTCTAAAAAGGATGCTTTGCAGTTGCTTTACCAGGCAACCCCTTTGCCCGTGAGACTGAGCACTATGAGGACGACAATGAGGATGAGCAGGTTACAGAGCCATCTAGCTGAACCTAGAGGTGAGGGCTGCTGAGACCCCAGGCTCAGCCAGGTTTTGCACCAGCAAAACAAAAAACACCAAGGACTCAAATTGCAAATGATGCTGGAACAGCTGAATATAACATTTTATGTGAACCCGCAAATAGGAGCACGTCAGTCAGCACCGCTGGTGGTGAGCCTGGCAACTGCAAAAGAAGTGTGGAAAGCACATGGGGTGATAAAGGACACATGGCTGTGCTGGTAAGTGGCCTGCTTTTAAAGACTTGTAGGGCTGGTGACAGCCACTAACTTGGGAGCCCTGGAGTTGGCAGTCCAGTTTGTTCTCCTGGGGCAACACAGGGAGACTCTGACATGCAGCAGTCGCAGAAGGGCCACCGTCAGGCCAAAGAACAGTTCATCTTCCATGCCCTGCCCAGTTCGCCACCTCACTGCTGAGGCTGCCACGCAAAACCAAACTAGAGAGGGATGCTGTTCTGGGGGTGGGCAGCAGGAGGATGTAGACACCAGACTGTTAACTTGTCTCCCATAAGCCACAAGGAAAGCGAACAGACATCTTTGGCATTGAACAGAGGTTGATACGGGCGAGATCTGAGACAGGGACTAGGCCATGTCCCCATTCTCTGCATCGCTGATGTAAAGACCACAGAGCTGCACATTCACTCTAACTGAGACAGCTTTGTGTCCCTCTGCCTCTTCCTAACACCCCGCAGAGGAGCCCAGCCCAGCTGAAGGAAGCCTGTGCAAGAACCGTAAAAAAAAAAACCTTGCGAGTGAGCCTAAAGCAAAGGGAT